>NC_043966.1:52092879-52135379 GCF_902148855.1 Sphaeramia orbicularis
CTGCAAATGTATGTCTGTGTTTTAGTGCAAAAAAAAACCATTAAATTGAAAATACTTACTTTTATAAACTATCCAAACAAAAAAGATGGGAATAACCTGAAAAAAATGAAATTTCTTAAGAAAAATCTGTGCAATTTTAACAATCTTCTGCCTCCACTTCTCATTAGTCCATGTGCATTCTGGATCAGATCTACAAAGACACTAAACACTGAGGAACAGGAAGAAAAGAGTTAAACTTGTGCTTCATTTTCTTTAGACATTTCAGGTTGTTCGTATTTGTTCCGTTTATTCACATTTTATTGTTACAGGATAGTTTGTAAATGTAAATATTTTCATAATTTAGTGTTATTTTTTACACTAAAACAAAGAAAAATTTGAAGTTGTCATTATTTATAGGCACAATGTAATATTATTTTTTTCACATCAAACTAAGAAGTCATTATTGTTTTTAGGTTCTTCTGCTGTTATTATTTGACTGTAGATCCTATTGGTCTGTACGTGAAACCTGAACTAAAATGAGTTCCACAGCCGTGACTGTGGAATTTTTTGCACTTTGCAAATTCATCCTAGGGGTCGGAGTGGAACTTTTGGCGGTACGCATGTTTGAGACCCCTGATTTAAATTATTATCATTATTATTATTATTATTATTATTATTATTATTATTATTATTATTATTATTACAACGTTTAATATTAGTTCATGTTTGAAAATGTAAACTCTGACATTTATGTGGTAGATGCATTCAACTTAAATTCCTATGAACTCCCACCACCAGCCCAGTCATGCAGATTGTTCAATGTGCAAGGATCACATACCAGAGCAGACTGGATTTTAGATGAGGTATCACCAGTCTATGTACTACCTGCAGTAGATTTCAGTTGGCACACCCCCACTTTGCAGAATAAGCACAGAGCTTTTTTCTCATGTGTCTAGGGTTTAGAATCTGTAATATGGCTGTGGTCACATTAAAGGACTGAAAAACACTTTGGTTCTGTTTTCATGCTTGGAAATGTGAACTCATCTTTGTAAAGTTGTTTTTACATTCTACTGCTATCGGCTAGACCAGGGGTGTCAAACATGCGTCCCGCCAAAGGTTCCAATCCGGCCCCTGGGATGAATCTGCAAAGTGTATAAATTCCACAGTCCAGGCTGTGGAACTCATATTAGTTGCGGTTCCACATCCAGATCAATCTGATCTACAGTCAAATAATAACAGCAGAAGAACCGACAAAAAAGAGTGACTGCAGATTTTTTTCTTGGTTTGATGTGAAAAAAATAATATTCCATTATGTCTATAAATAATGACAACTTCAAATTTCTGTCTTTGTTTTAGTGCAAAAAATAACATTAAATTATGAAAATATTTACATTTTCAAACTATCTTGTAACAATAAAATATGAATAACCTGAACAAATATGAACAACCTGAAACGTCTAAAGAAAATGAAGCACAAGTTTAACTCTTTTCTTCCTGTTCCTCAGTGTTTAGTGTCTTTGTAGATGTGATCCAGAATGCACATGGACTAATGAGAAGTGGAGGCAGAATATTGTTAAAATTGCACTTATTTTTCTTAAGAAATTTAATTTTTTTCAGGTTATTCACTTTTTTGAGGGGGGGTAGTTTATAAAAGTAAGTATCTTCATAATTTAATGGGGGTTTTTTGCACTAAAACACAGACATAAATTTGCAGTTGTCATTATTTCTAGGTTATTCTGTTATTATTTTACTGCAGATCAAATCAGGCTGAATATGGCCCCTGAAAGAAAATGAGTTTGAGACCCCTGAGCAAGACTTATGTGGACTCATGCATGCATGAGAGCAGGGACCACCATACTATTTCTACTAAAAATTTTGCCAAGGTGCCATGTAGGCTGAAGCCAAACTAAACATGACATGAACTCATGCTGGTCACAGACTGGTCACAGACGGATGTGGGAAAATCTCTGAAAATGCACATTTTTGAAAGTCACCTCCCTCCAAGGTTCTAATAGTTTTGGATTTTTCATGATAGTTTAGTTTTATTTAGTTTTGAATTTTTTTTTTTCTCTAATTCAGTTAGTTTTAATTTCTTTTTTTGAGCAGGTTTGCTAGTTTTTATGAGTTTTTGTTCTTTTCTAAATGCTTAGTTTTAGTTTAGTTTTAGTTTTTTCATATATTTTATCTCAGCTAGGTCTGTTACCATAAGTAAAAGTAGTCCCAGGCAAATATATTTAAGGCCTTTATTTCAGATGAAAGAAAACAGAAACCTTAGAATAAAATAAATGAAAAAGTGCAAACAGAGGTGAATAAGCTCTTCTTCTCTTTGCTTCAAACAGGCTAATTAGAGTTTGTCTTCTTCTGACTTCTGTGTTTGTTGAATAGCGTCAGAATTCCCTCCACACCGCCACCTACTGTTTGGGCCCCGGAACACCCACTCGTACTCAGGCATGGGCTGCAGTCAAGGATTTTTCATTCTAGTTTAGTTTATATAGTTTTGACTTTTTTTTCTCTAATTCACTTAGTTTTAATTCATTTTTAGAGCAGGTTTGCTAGTTTTTGTTAGTTTTCATTATTTTCTAAATGCTTAGTTTTAGTTTAGTTTTAGTTTTGTCGTCTCTTTTCTCTTCTTCTCCGTCATATTCAAATAAATCCCAGACAGGACTCTGCTGCTTTAGTCTCCATGTTTCCAGGTAGAGTGGGGACCAGAAGACGACTGGAAACCACAAGTGAACACAAGTGGCAGACCGTTAAATATCCTATGGTGCTGCTAGCTAAACTTGCTTGAGGGAAATAAATCGATTTCGTATCAATCCGACGTTGACAAAGACGAAAATGAAGGGAATTTTATCCATAATTTTTATCCGTTTTAGTTAGTTTTGTAAACACACAATACAGTTTCAGTTAGTTATCATTTTTTTCTTTTAATTATAGTTTTTATTTATTTCAGTTAACGAAAATGTTTTTACAATTCTAGTTTTCGTCATTTCGTTAGTTTTTATTAACGATAATAACCTTGGTCTGTGTATACATACAAAATATTTATGACCTAATAGCACCTGACAAATGCTATTGCTTTTAGGCTTGCTGCATATTCCACAAAAATAGAGAAATTTTTTTGTTTCCTCGCTGTGGCAAGAACAAGAATAAAGTTTGTTCCGTCCAGGACATTTCATTCTTCACGAGAAACTCACTTGTCAGACTTGTGTGTGGGGGGTGACTTTTCCGCATTAACCACACCCACTTTGAATACCTGACCTATTACAGAATAGTTCTGACACACCACATAAGAAGATAATTCTGCAGCTCCGGGAGCGAGCAGAAAATCCTGTGTTCTCACAGAGTACGTAGCAGGCTTTAGATGAAATGTTTTTCGTGATAATAGCTAAATGTTCGCATGCGAAAACTAAAAAACCCAAATAGCAGTTAGTAGGACAAATGGTGCAAAGGATCATACGTACAGTAGTTGGGAAAAGATTCTGGATTTAAGTATGCGTTTACTTTCAACTTGAGCCAGTTATTTATCGTTTTTTTTCTTTTAATTACAGTTTTTATTTATTTCAGTTAACAAAAATGTTTTTACAATTCTAGTTTTCGTCATTTCGTTAGTTTTCGTTAACGATAATAACCTTGACTCCATCTTGATAAACTGACCCCAGATAAAAACACATAAAAATCTTAATGTAGCATTTCCTTTTAGAAATGATATCTTAAAGTATATCTTCAGTTTTATTTAACACTTTCATTGTTGTGTTGGTTGTAGCTGCAGTCGTATTTAGGATAATGTCACACTGAGGCGAGCCAAACTAATCCCAACGATGGAAAAGCGGCATAAAAGCAAACATTTGATTTGCTCTTATTAAAGTGGTTTGCTGTTATCTGTGGGGTGGGCTTTGATAGAACAGAGGAGTCCTGTTGACAAACTGGTTCCTTGGTTGAAGCCTCCCACAGACTTTTCAATCAGCCATCACATCAACAAACTGAACAGTGGAACAATAACTACATGGAAAGCCTTTGTTGATAGGAAAGATGTCTTTGTTTTTGTTGCACTAGGGTTTAGAGTTGTTTCATCTCCAGAGGCAAAACACCCCCTCGAAACTGAAACTGAACTGAGAACTTCTGAAATGATTGTCATTTAATATTCAATATTTATATTATATAATATTTATTTAATATTTCATTTTACCGTGTTTTGGTTCTTCATTTATATTGACATGTTGTTTTATTCCACTCCTTCGTTTCGCATTGATCTGACACCATCATGTTCTGTCCACTACGATACATTCAAAGTTAGTCGTGTTTTCATGTTTGCTGTACTCATCTCTTTTATTGTGTTGTGTTGTTTGCTGTTTTTATTCTGCTGTTGTGCATTTTTGCTTTGTCTGTCAAAGCACTCAGTTTTTAAAGGTGCTATATAAATACAGTTATTATTATTATTATTATCATTAGTAGTAGTAGTAGTAGTAGTAGTAGTAGTAGTAGTAGTAGTAGTAGTATTTAAGAAATGGTCTGATTTTGTGTAGTTGTTCAGTCTACTTAAGTTAAAAAAAAAAAAAAAAATACATGGAAAGTGGTGAGTTGATCAAGTAAAAGAAGCATTCAAACAAGCACATGCAGACATTTAAGATGTGCATGTGCTTATACAACCTTTTTGTTGGAGTCTATGTTGGTCTGGGATGTAAAGACTTACTGATGTTAGCTAACTCCATTTCTAAACTTAATCTTTCATAGTGTTATCGCTGTAAAGGAGCAGAAAAAAGACACCCAGGTAGGGAAGAGTAACTGAACAGACTTTCACAAAAAAAGGCTGATATCATAAATGTAGATGACAGAAATAGTTTTAAAATGCAGTCAACAAATGATCAGCTCACAGCCCAAATGTACAGAGAATCCATCTGATGAGGAGACTGAACTCTTTTAGTGTCAGTGAGAAGATTTTAAGGAACTTTTATTGTTCATTTATTGAAAGCCTTTTAACTTTTTCTTTTATCTGTTGGTTCAATGTTTTAACTATGAAAGACAAGAACAGTCTGCATGTTACTGTAAAAATATGCTCCAAGATCATTGGAGTCAGACTTAGACCTGTCTTCCCTCTGGGAGCTTCAGGTGGTGAGAAAAGCCCAGTCCATCATCAGGACCCTCACATGTGTTCCAGCGTCAGAAGTTTGTCTTGATGCCTTCAGGACGGCGTTACTATGCTCCTCAGAGCAGAACCAGCAGATATTCTACATCTTTTATTCCTTCAACTCTGACAGAAGCCACTTTAGTCATTTTATATGATTTTTTTTTTTTTTTTAATGTTAGCAGAACCAATAGGGTCTTTTAGTCTTTTAGTCTGCATTGGTATTTATTGATTATTTATTGTTGATTATTTAAATGCATTTATTCGCAGTTGCTTTTAATGATCCTGTATTTGTGCACTGATTTTGTTAAGTTTGTCACATTGCACTTTGGATGTGGATGTGTAAATCAAATATAGCTGTAGTTCTTACAGGAAGAGTCTGTTAACAAAACCAGATTTGTATGTAGAAATGATGTACTTCTATTGTTTTTAGAAAATAAAACTGTAAACTGAAAAACAATGCGGTGCCATTTAAATTGCAAAACCCATAATGTTGAAATAATGACCTATTTGGTTTTTTTTTTTCTTTTTGATAAAAAGTTCTTAAAAAAAAAAAGAAAACATTTTTAATGTAACATTTTAAGCTTGTAAATTAATGGGTTGATAGAACTGGTAGAGCGGCTCATCCAATAACCAAAGGGTTGGTGGTTTGAATCCTGGCTTTGACTGTCCATATATCCATGGAAGACACTGAACCCTGAATTGCTCCCGGTTGGACCTGGTGGTTTTGGAAAGTGCTTTGAACTGTGAAGCCTGCTACCGGACGTTAGTCTGGTGTTGTCTGTCTTTTATGTTTGTCTGCCACTTCCTGTTTTATTTTGTTAAGTTTTCCTCATGTGTCTTGTCTGTTGTCTTTACTTCCCTTCCTGGTTCGTGTTCACCTTTTCCCTGATTACCTGACTCCGCCCTGATGTGTTCCACCTGTGTCTCATTGTCTTCCCTCCCTTTTGTGTATTTATACCCTGTCCTTTCCCCTGATCAGACGCCAGTTCGTATTCTCTCGTAGTCTACTTACCAGCGTTTTGATCTTGTCTGTTCGTTTGCCTACCTGTGTTTCGACCCGTTTTGTCATCCTGTTTTTGCCTGTCTTGCCTGCTCCCTGTCGGTTTTGTCTGCCTCCATCTGCCTTCCTGGATTTTGACCTCTTCGCCTGGTTTTTGGTACGTGAGCTAGCTTTACCCCTATGTCCTGTTGCCTGTCTGTTTGCCCTCCCGTGTTTGACCTGTTTCCGTCCCTGACCTCCCTCTGCTTCTCCCTAGTCGGCGTGCCGACTCAAAACCCGGAGACTAACCGTGGGTTCGTGTCCCTCGCCCGGAGGACGAATCCCTCGAGGACTTCCTTGGCTGCTGTCCTCAAGATCCTGTTCATTATCACAGCCAGTATTTTTTGTGATACCTGAATTTAATAAACTCTGTAAACTTTTACATCCACCTCCTAGTTCTGCATTTGGGTTCTGGGTTCGTACTAGCAGCATTACAGTACGAACTGGCCAAAACATGAACCCAGCAGAACTTAATCAGGTCCGGGAGGCAATTCAGTCTCAGGGGCAGCGACTGGGGGGACATGACCAAGCCCTCCATACCCTGCTAGACAAGATGAACCAACTCACTACACAGGTCACGCTGCTCTCCAGTACCCAGGCCGCGGCCGCTGCCACTTCAGGCGAGTCACGGGTTACCAATCCGCCTGTGAGAGGTTCGGATGAGCCTAACATCCCTCCTCCCTCCAAGTATTCAGGTAACCCAGACACTTGTCGCAATTTTTTCACCCAGCTCCAGCTCATTTTTGATTCCCAACCCACTCGTTTTTCTAAAGACTCTGTTAAGATCGCCTATGTTGCTAGTTTGTTGGAAGGCCCTCCTCTGAGCTACTTCAATGCTCTTTTTGAACAAGGCTCACCGGCAGTTCAGTCTTTTTCATGTTTAGTGGCTGAACTTAAAAGGGTTTATGATCACCCTGTTAGAGGCCAACTAGCCGGACACGAGCTAATGAGGCTAAGACAGGGAGAAAGGTCTATTAGGCAGTATGTAAGTGATTTTCGGTCCCTAGCGGTAGAATCAGGCTGGAACAATCAGGCCTTGATTACTGCCTTTTTGAGCGGCTTGTGTCGTTCGGTGGGCCGAGAGATGGCGCTTCATCAACCGCTCCATTCTCTGGATGACGTCATTGCTGAGGCTGTCCGGGTCGCTGATCAGGACTCAGTTTGGCAGGCAGAAGGATCTGAGAATCACTCATCTGCTTCGTCTGGTTCTGTGGTTGCTCGAGAGACTGTTTGGTTCCCTGTTAAAGAAACTGGTAAAACTCCTAAAGAGGAACCCATGCAGCTGGGACGTACCCATATCTCTGCAGAAGAACGTCGACGTCGCCTAACCGAGGGTCTATGTCTATACTGCGGACAAGGGGGCCACAGAGTCGCCAGCTGTCCTCTGAAGCCTGAGGGCAAATCAGGTGAGGGGTCGCTGCTAAGTAGGACAGTATGTCTTTCATCCTCACCTCGTCAGTTTCCACTGGTCTTTCTCTGTTCTGAGTCTGTGTCTCTACAGCTGCCCGTTCTGATCGATTCCGGATCAGACGCAAATTTAATGGACGTTAACCTGGCCAAGAGACTGAACCTTGATCTGGTCCCTGTACAGCGTCCGTTGGAAGCCCGGGCCCTGGATGACCACGTCATATGTCGTGTAACTCACCGTACTCAAGCTGTCAGTGTGCGTTTTTCTGATGGGCACACAGAGAATCTCAGCTTTCATGTGTACAAGTCTGATTCACAACCCCTTATTTTGGGTTTCCCCTGGCTTCAACTACATGAGCCACATATTGACTGGAATACGGGGGAGGTCCAGTCTTGGGGAGGAGGATGTGAGACCCATCGTGTTTGTACTAACTCTCTTGTGACATTTTCTGAAGTTCCGCAGATTTCTGTGGCTCCGGTCAACCTCCCTAAAGAGAGTGAAGAGGATTTTCCTGCCTTGGAGAAGGTCCCTCATTGTTACCATGACCTTAAGGAGGTATTCAGTAAATCTAAGGCTACAGCTCTTCCTCCACACCAACCATATGACTGTGCTATTGAACTGCGCCCTGGTACCAGCCCCCCTAAGGGGAGATTGTATTCCCTGTCGGGTCCTGAGACTATAGCTATGAAGAAATATATTGATGAGTCACTGGCTGCCGGCCTTATTAGACCCTCCTCGTCACCTGCAGGGGCAGGATTCTTTTTTGTCGACAAAAAAGATAAGTCTCTGAGACCTTGTATTAATTACCGGGGTTTAAATGACATTACTGTGCGCAATAGATATCCTCTACCCCTTATGTCGTCCGCTTTTGAGTTGTTGCATGGGGCCAAAGTTTTCACTAAGCTGGACCTCCGTAACGCATATCATTTGGTTAGAATTAGAGAGGGGGATGAGTGGAAAACGGCGTTTAACACCCCTAGCGGTCACTACGAGTACCTCGTCATGCCTTTTGGCTTAACCAATGCCCCAGCTGTTTTTCAGGCTCTGGTCAATGACGTACTCAGGGACATGTTAAATGTTTTTGTGTTTGTATATTTGGACGATATTCTGATTTTTTTCACCAGACGAGGAATCACATGTTCAGCACGTTCGTCAAGTGCTACAGAGGCTCCTCGAGAATCAGCTGTTTGTTAAAGCAGAAAAGTGTGAGTTTCATCGTCCATCAGTTTCGTTCCTGGGCTTCATCATCGCAGAGGGGAGGGTCCAGATGGACCCAGAAAAGGTTAGTGCGGTAAAGGAATGGCCTACGCCGTCTAACCGGAGGGAAGTTCAGAGGTTTCTGGGATTTGCTAATTTCTACAGAAAGTTTATCCGGGGGTTCAGCAGAGTGGCTGCCCCCCTGCACAGTCTCACGTCTCCCAAGTCTGTGTTTAGATGGAGTCCAGAAGCGGACAAGGCTTTTTCCAGCCTTAAAGGAGCCTTTTCTTCGGCTCCCATCCTGGCCGTGCCGGACCCGTCCCTGCAGTTCATGGTAGAGGTCGGCGCCTCCGATCTAGGAGTGGGGGCGGTCATCTCACAAAGATCGCTAAAGGACAACAAGCTCCATCCGTGCGCCTTTCTGTCCCGGAGACTCTCCCAGGCAGAGAGGAATTACGACATCGGCAACCGAGAGCTCTTAGCCATCAAGGTGGCTCTGGAGGAGTGGCGACACTGGTTGGAGGGGACGGAGGTTCCGTTCCTGATTTGGACGGATCATAAAAACCTCGAATATCTAAGGTCAGCAAAACGTCTTAACTCTCGTCAGGCCAGATGGGCCCTGTTTTTTCACCCGCTTTAACTTCACCCTGTCTTATCGTCCTGGATCTAAGAATGGTAAACCGGATGCTCTGTCTAGGGTGTTTCACTCTGAGGACCCTCCTACTATTCCCGAGACTATATTACCGGACACTTGTTTTGTGGGGGCTTTTCAGTGGGACATGGAAAAGACTGTCTGATGGACTCGTTAATTACTCTGTTCCGGATGGTGTTCCGCCAGACCGGCTGTTTGTTCCCCCTAACCTTCGTTCCCAGGTAATCCATTGGGCCCACACCATCAAGATGGCGTGCCACCCCGGGGTTAAGAGAACCCTGTTTATTATTAGACAGCGGTTTTGGTGGAGGGGAATGGAGAAGGACGTAACTGAGTATGTGGCTGCCTGTCCTGTTTGTGCCTCCTGTAAGTCTTCAAGCAGATCTCCATCCGGCCTGCTACGACCACTGCCGACCCCCAGGAGGCCCTGGTCAGAGATTGCATTGGATTTTGTGACGGGCCTCCCTCCTTCTGACGGTAACACTACTGTTTTGACTGTTGTGGATAGATTTTCTAAGATGGTTCATTTCATCCCTATGCCTAAGTTGCCTTCTGCTAAGGAAACAGCGGAGGCGCTGTTGAGTAATGTGTGCCGTCTACATGGTTTTCCTCAGGACATTGTGTCAGACAGAGGTCCTCAGTTTATTGCCAGATTTTGGCGTGCGTTTTGTTCATTAATTGGTGCCTCTGTCAGTCTCTCCTCTGGTTTCCACCCACAGACGAATGGACATACGGAACGATTAAACCAAGTGTTGGAGGTGGGGCTCCGGGTGTTGGCGACGCAGAACCCCGCCTCTTGGTGCCGTCAACTATTGTGGGTGGAGTATGCACATAATTCACTTCCCTGTGCTTCTTCTGGTTTGTCGCCGTTTCACGTGGTGTACGGCTATCAGCCACCCCTGTTTCCATCTGTGGAGAGGGAGGTTAGTGTTCCCTCGGTGCTTGCGCTTATCCGGAGGTGCAAGAGGACGTGGTTCCGGGCCAGACAGGCCCTGCTACGAGCATCAGCACGGTTCAAGTTGGCTGCTGATCGTCATCGGACTCCAGCTCCAGTTTACCTCCCTGACCAGCGGGTGTGGTTATCCTCCAAACACCTGCCTCTGAGAGTGGAGAGTCGCAAGTTGGCACCCAGGTTTGTTGGTCCTTTCCCTATTTCTAAAGTGATTAATCCTGTTTCTGTTCGTTTAAAATTACCAAGGTCTATGAGAATTCACCCTACTTTCCATGTGAGCCAAGTGAAACCGGCTAGGGAGAGCCGACTGGTTCCACCCACCCAACCCCCGCCTCCGCCCCGCCTCATCGACGGAGATCCAGTCTACTCTGTCCGCCGCCTGATGGCAGCTCGTCGCCGTGGGAGGGGTTTTCAATACCTGGTGGACTGGGAAGGGTATGGACCTGAAGAGCGTTCCTGGGTGCCGTCATCATTCATCCTGGATCCAGACCTGATCCGGGACTTCCATAGACGCCATCCTGATGCCCCTGGTCCGTCTGGTGCCGTCCCTAGAGGGGGGGTACTGTGAAGCCTGCTACCGGACGTTAGTCTGGTGTTGTCTGTCTTTTATGTTTGTCTGCCACTTCCTGTTTTATTTTGTTAAGTTTTCCTCATGTGTCTTGTCTGTTGTCTTTACTTCCCTTCCTGGTTCGTGTTCACCTTTTCCCTGATTACCTGACTCCGCCCTGATGTGTTCCACCTGTGTCTCGTTGTCTTCCCTCCCTTTTGTGTATTTATACCCTGTCCTTTCCCCTGATCAGACGCCAGTTCGTATTCTCTCGTAGTCTACTTACCAGCGTTTTGATCTTGTCTGTTCGTTTGCCTACCTGTGTTTCGATCCGTTTTGTCATCCTGTTTTTGCCTGTCTTGCCTGCTCCCTGTCGGTTTTGTCTGCCTCCATCTGCCTTCCTGGATTTTGACCTCTTCGCCTGGTTTTTGGTACGTGAGCTAGCTTTACCCCTATGTCCTGTTGCCTGTCTGTTTGCTCTCCCGTGTTTGACCTGTTTCCGTCCCTGACCTCCCTCTGCTTCTCCCTAGTCGGCATGCCGACTCAAAACCCGGAGACTAACCGTGGGTTCGTGTCCCTCGCCCGGAGGACGAATCCCTCGAGGACTTCCTTGGCTGCTGTCCTCAAGATCCTGTTCATTATCACAGCCAGTATTTTTGTGATACCTGAATTTAATAAACTCTGTAAACTTTTACATCCGCCTCCTAGTTCTGCATTTGGGTTCTGGGTTCGTACTAGCAGCATTACATGAACACCATGAAGGTGGAGAAAATGCATTAAATGAGTGCAGTCCATTTACCAGTTAAACCCAATGTTAAATCTACATGTTTAAAATGTTAAATCTACATGTTTAAAATGTTAAATCTACATGTTATTCAGTACATATGTTTACAGTTGGGTGTGTTTTTTACAGTATTGTTCTGGTAACCACAGCTGCCAGTTTTTTTTCATTAAAACAACAGGATTTTTTTTTTTACAGTGTACCACTTGCAAATGATGATCCCTCCAGTTTTGTGAAGTACTTTAGCAGGTCTTTTACAATGAGGAGGCCAGTGGACAATGCCAGTTTTCTCACTAACTGTGGCTAAATTTGTTTATATCTCTTATTGCATTGTCATATATTCATATATTACATATATGACAGTGATTTATATAAACAGCAAAGGCCCAGTATAGTAACGATTTAAAAAGACGACTGCTACAGTAACTAAATTATATCTTTTACTTGTTCTTCAGGAGTCATATGTCTACCTCTTCACTTCTATTTCTGTAGTGATTCATATTTTGCAGAGGTATTGTAACACTTATGAAGATGAACAGATACATTATCAGTGAGACGTAGTCATCTGTCCTGTTAGAAAAACTCTAATAACATCTGCCTGTGGTTGTTGTCCTCACCTCCTGTCATATCCATAAAGGACCCAGACCATAAGAAAACAAATGTACTACTATCTACTACTACTTCCTGTCCTTGAACTTTAATATAGGCCTGATCTGCTGTTTTTACCTATTATTTATGCAACTCTTTCACAAGCATGACACTTACAGCTTCCAAACTTGAGGGGACATGCATGTCCATCCATGGGGAAGTCCACAAGCTTCATGGGACATTCAGCGCTGATGGTCAACCTGTTGAAAGACAGAAAAGATGTAAAATTTTCAGGTGGTACATCTTTAAATCCACCATTTTAAGATTAGATTTAGGGCAGTGTTTTTCAACCTTGGGGTTGGGACCCCACGTGGGGTTGCCTAGAATTCAAATTGGGTCGCCTGAAATTTCTAGTAATTGATAAAAATAAAAACTTACTAATAAAAAATATAAGGTGAGTTGACAGAGACAATCCCAATCCATAAAAGACATGACAAACTGTGAGTGTGAGACTGCAGCACTGTGGTTCTGTTCATCTGTCTAATGTTCACTGTGGTCAGTTTCAGATGCTGCAGCTCTTTCATAATTCATAGTTTCAGTTCTTGTTTGTTCAGTATTAATTGTCCTCCTTGTAAATCACAGCTGGACTGACTGGACAGATCCTGACCAAGGAAATAAAATTCTCCCTTTGTGCAGTAATCTACACCTGGATTTACTGCCTCTGTCCACAATAATATACATTATATAGACTAAATGTCATCTAAAATTAACGTTTATTTGCAAAATAGTATAACAAACTATTACATGATCGAAAAACAAATTAATTTTAGCAAAAAAAAAAGTCTCTGTTTTGAATGTCTGGGGTCACCAGAAATTTGTGATGTTAAAATGGGGTCACGATCCTAAAAAGGTTGAGAACCACTGATTTAGGGTTACATTTGAGCCATAATTAAACTGAAGTAGTTCCGTTTGTGTGTCACATGCTCAACACAGAAACAAGAAGATGCTCTCTTTCTAAAGAAGTGTGATCCTTGCATTTCTGCCGAACACTTCCTCTCTTATAACCCTGACCTTTCACTACACTTAGGGCTTTTAGCTCACTTATTTCCGATTAAGGAAAACTAATTCTCAGGTATGTGCCAGCACTTAATATTATAGTGGGTGAATTCTGGGAAATCTCAGTATTCCTGAACACTAAAAAAGGCCAACATATTGTTGCTTGACTGCTGTCTTGTATTGATTTAAAAGCAATGCCAGCCTCTGCACTGCCTCCACATCACCACATATTGTTTAATCTGGAAGCTGCTGGGTTTCATCTTAAAAAGAAAACTGGATGATTGCATACATTCAACAGCCTGTGCTCTCTTTTATTCCATATTATAAAATGAGCACCCACATTAAAATGCAAAATGTATATTATGTAAATTGTTCCTGTTATTCCACACAACTGTATTAAGAATACACACTTTGATTAAAAAAGACAATTTCTAAAAAATATTATTCACTAAAGTCAAGGTCTATTAAATATCACAGGTAAATAAATACAGTAAGTAAAAAAGAAAGAATATACACAGCGGGGCAAACACGTGTCTAAAGTACAAGAGGGAGACACCAAAATGAAATCAGGTAAATACAGTCATTAGAGGCTGACGTGTGGGTTTCTGGAAGTGGGATGGACTTAACTAATTTCATTAAATGCCTCTAGGATTTTGTGGGCTGCTTTTAGAATTGTTGTGGCCCCAAAAACCTTGATTTCACAGCAGCTTTTGAAAAAATGTTGCCTGAAATATTTTAGGTGTTTTCGTAATGGAAACAGGATTAAGTGAAAATGACAACATAGCTGTGATCTATAGATAGAAATCTCACAAAATATACTTAAATATACTTTATTTGCAATTGAAGAAGTGCAGCTGAGGGGCATTTTACATAACAGCAAAATCTGTTTGGAGATAAAACTCAAAAATACACAACCTGGTCAAAAAAAAATCTCCACCTGGAATTAACTTAGTAAATAGTTCTGATCCTTCCATTGGATTATTACCTCCACCAGGAGGTGTTGTGATCACTTTGCTTTGTGTGTTTGTTTGTTTGTTAGCAACTTCACTATTCCAACCATCTTTCCCAAATCTTCCCCACAGATAGGCCTAGGCCCTGGGACCAACCCATTACATTTTGGTCCCAGTAGGCCAAAGTTCAAGGTCACAGCAAGGTCACAACATCTACAGTTTTCCTATCTGTCATCATTGAGCAATTTTTGAAAATTCATCAAAAATTCAAAATGACTCTGATCAGCCTCCAATTGGATCCACCTGTAGCTTAGAACAATATCTTGTATCTGGCACTAAATTGTCCACATGCACTGTGGAATGTGGACTCTGTGGACATTTACATTTAACACTGAAAATCCCATTTACCACACATTTAAAATTAGAACTCAACAAATATTGATGTGAATTGAATATAATTGGACAGACACATGACTGGTAACAAGCTTCAACTTTTTCTGCTGAATGGAACAAACTGGAAACTGTTGAATTTAAAAAGAAATAGTCGATCCACACATGCACACTGTTCGGGTGCTTAGCGGAGGTTTGCGTTCTCTGAACACTTGTTACTGTAGTAATTAATGTTTCAGATGCATCAAGTTCTTCAGCCCTAACTGATGCAGTGAGTAGCTTCTCATTTCTGAAACAATCATCAGTTTAATAGATTGGACTGTGTTTCAATGGAAAAAGGTCATGTGATCTGAAGAGTCTGGATTGACCCTGTTCTAGTGTGATGGGAGCATCAGGGTGAGAAGAGAGGCCTACTGTCCAGTCCAAGCCTGGGGGGGGGGGGGGGGGGGGGCGTCTGGGACTGCTTCAGTTGGTCAGGTCTAGGTTCAGTAATGCTATGCCAGTCAATCAATCAGTCAATCAATCAATCATTCAATCAAATTTTATTTATATAGTGCCAAATCCTAACAAAACTTATCTCATGACACTTCACATCAGGGGTCTCAAACATGCGGCCTGGGGGCCAAAGGTGTCCCGCCAAAGGTTCCAATGATGAATTAGCAAAGTGCAAAAATTCCAGTTAAGGCTGTTGAATTTATTTTAGTTCAGGTTCCACACACAGACCAATATGATCTACAGTCAAATAATAACAGCAGAAGAACCGACAGAATATAATGACTCCAGATTTACCTCCGCCAAGGAGGTCATGATTTTGCTGACGTTGCTTTGTCTGTCTGTCTGTCCATGTGCAAGATAACTCAAAAAGTTATGGATGGATTTGGAGGAAAATTTCAGGAATGTTGATAAAGACACAAGGAACAAATGTTTAAATTGTGGTGGTGATCGGGGGGGGGGGGGGGGGGGGGGCAGTGATCTGCCTTGGCGGAGGTCTGCGCTCTCCGAGTGGTTTTCTTCTCAGTTTGTTGTGAAAAAAAATAATCGTACATTATGCATATAAATAATGACAACTTCAAATTTTTCTCTTCGTTTTAGTCCAAAAATAACATTAAATTATGAAAATATTTACATTGACAAATTATCCTGTAACAATAAAACATGAATAACCTGAACAAATATAAACAACCTGAAATGTCTAAAGAAAATTAAGCACAATTTGAACATTTTTCTTCCTGTTCCTCAGTGTTTAGTGTCTTTGTAGATCTGATCCATAATGCACATGGACAAATGATAAGTTGAGGCAGAATATTGTTAAAATTGCACTTATTTTTCTCAAGAAATGTCAGTTTTTTCAGGTAATTCACATCTTTTTTGTTTAGATAGTTTATAAAAGTAAGTATTTTCATAATTTAATGGGGGTTTTTGCACTAAAACAAAGACAAAAATTTGGAGTTGTCATTATTTCTAGGTTATTATGCTATTATTTTCCTGGCCCACTGGAGATCAAATCAGGCTGAATGTGGTCCCTGAAAGAAAATGAGTTTGAGAGCCCTGCTTTATTTATACAGCTGGTCAAAACCAGACTCTCAAGCCAATTTACAGAAACCCAACAGAATCCTCCAGGATCAGACACTAGTGACTGGTGACAGTGGTGAAGCAAACCTTCCTTTTAACAGCAGAAACCTGGAGCAGACCCTGGAGGATGGTCATCTGCCTTGACCAGTTGGGGTAAAAAGGGTCATGCGTCCATAAATGCGGTCAGCTGAGGCAGGTTTGAACATCAGTGGATATTTTCTTCCCTGATGACTCAGATGTATTTCAAGACAACAACACCAGGATTCGTCAGACTGAAATTGTGAAAAAGTTTTTCAGGATCATGAGACATCATTTGAACATATGGACCGGACACCAGAGTCCAGATCTGAACCCTGCTGAGAAACTTTGGAATGTGATGGAGACGACGTCACACAGTTGTCTGACTGTGCGTCATCAATACAAGACCTTGACCAAAAGGTAATGCAACTATGAATTGAAATAAATAGTGACGTATTGTGACATTGGATCAACATCACGTGGCATAAATGATGCCACAGCAATCGTGTCCCATAACTGAAGCTAAAATATTGTTTGTGTGATTTTTTTTTTTTTTTGGCCAGGCAGTGTATAAAAGTACACCAGGCATTTAGATATCAATAACAATGACAAACCTTGGGTTATTTTCAGTATCCACGATGGAGGAGGGTCTAAGGACGGGGGATGCCTGGGACACTGATCATTTGCTTCATTGATTGTTTACTAACTGATTACTTGACTGTTGGCTTATTTTCATTATGTGTTTTTTTTTGTTTTTTTTTTTTTTTAGCAATTCAACAATTTCTGTAAAGCCCTGTAAGGTGAGTTTGTAGTGATATGGGGCTCTATAAAATTGAATTGAAGAAAAAAAACCAAATACAAATAATGAAAAATACTAGAATTGTGATAGCTAGGACTGGTAAAGCTAAATCATTAGATTTCCAAGAATTCACAGGAATCAGTTTGGTTTTTATTGATTGTTCTTAAATTTCCTATGTTTATTAATTGGAAGTTAATTATGACAGATCTGCACATGCTCCTGTAATCTTACATGAAGTTTGTATTGGAGTCTGTGTTGTTGCAAGTGAGTTATTTTTAATGATTTCATTTTCATTTTTTATTTTATTTTATTTTGCAGGGACACTGCACAATATACATTAACCTTAAAAAGGAGAGATGTAGTGTACCAGGTTCTAGCACTAGTGCACATTTCCACCTGTAGTCCCTGGGCAGGCTGATGGTATCATTAAAAAACAGGACCAATGGCCCTGTAGCTTACTGGCCAAATGAAAAGCTTTGGGAAATGTATCCAGATGCCATTTATTCTCCCCCAGTTCTGTGTATTTATTCTATTACAGAAATAGCCCATGTTTTGCTCATATTCCAATCAGATCTGTAAAAAATTCAAATTCCAACTTGATATCATTGATACTGATTTATTGGATCAATCCACTTCCTATCTGTTATAATGGGAAAATTTGTCGAAGTCGCACCAAATCCAGAATCAGATCCGGATGAAATAATTTCAATCCCTTGTGTTGACATCATCATACAGAAGCTGTAGACCAAGTTTGAAGTCAGTCAGAACTGGAGTTAAGGACAAAAAGACGATTGAAATTTTTTCCCCATAAGAGCCCATATTAAATTTTCCGTAAATTCCCGAATCCCGAAAAAGATCCTGATCAGCAAGTGGACATTATGTTTTGGTCATCTCCCCACCAGGGCTGGACTGGAGACATTTACACTGGATATCATTTATATTTAGTGAGTTACTGCATCCATCCACTTCCTATCTCTTTTAATGGGGACATTTTTCAAAGTGGCACCAAATCCAGAATCAGATTTGGATCCAAATAATTTCACTAACTTTTGTTGACATCATCATACAGAAGCTGTATACCAAGTTTGAAGACAATCAGAATTGGAGTTTCGGAGAAGACGATTGAAATTTTTGTAATGGACGACAGACGACAGCCGCCGCATGACGACAACAGCTTACGGCCATCGGCTGATAAGCTAAAAACAGACATTAATAAAAACTAAAACAGTAAAAAATAGTAAAAAAATAAATAAATAAATGCACACACACACACACACACACATATATATATGTATATAATGATAGCTGACTCCCTTATTAAACTAACAACTGTCCGTGTTGCCTATGTTTCTGTCAAGAGCCAAAAATACACTATGTTCTATGTAGACAACTTGGGTCAGTTTTTCCACAAAAAACATACTTCCCTTTACCTAGTTACCTAGGCTACAGTTAGCATTGGGATGCAGTTAACTAACATTTAAAAATTACCAGAATTCAACACACATAAGTAAAAAAGCATACTGAAATTTGTATAATGTATCTTAAAATAAGTGATTCCTTTCAGCTTGGGAGGCAAAACTCTGCATATATTCCATCTTAGAAATGCAGTTGTAACCATTATATGTAGAGGGTCACTGGTCAAATGAATCATGTTATGTAACTGCTTTTGTTTGGGGCGGGGGGGTTCTGTTTTAATATATGGTGATGAGTACAGTACCTCATGGTGTAGAGAATAGTGCCGTTCTTCATGATGCGAAAGAGCTTGTTGGGAGCTGTCATGTTGTGAGCCACCGACTTCTTGCCATTCCTGAAGAAGGTGTCCGGAGTCCACACCTTAGTCACCATCAGATTGTTGAGCCTCAGAATCTCTATGGGGCCCTCATACATCAACCTCCGGTCCACCCACGTCTGTCGAAAGAACACGTCCATTGTGTACTCCTACACCGCAAGAAAACGGACAAAATAGAAACAGGCGTCCATGATAATGCAGAAGTCAACACAACAAACACTGGTCGGTGGGATGATGGTACTTTATAATCATTCTGCAGAAAGCTCGATAAGCGAAAACATCTGCTCTGAACGTAGGGTGCATCTGCTGTAAGCATGAAAACAGAAGGAATGCAGCTAATGTACGAATCAGCAGTTTAGCTGTTTAGCTGCCTTTAGGCTTTTAACATCAGACCTTTTCATGGCACTTTAAGGGTCATGGTTTGGGTTATGTTTGAGCCATGTCTGAACTAATGTACACTGTAAAAAAAAAAAAATCCTGTTGTCTTTACAGAAAAAAACTGGCAGCTGTGGTTACCAGAACAATACTGTAAAAAACACATCCAACTGTAAACATATTTACAGAGTAACATGTGGATTTAACAGTTTAAACATGCATATTTAACACTGGATTGAAATGGTAAGTGGACTGCACCTATTTAGCACATTTTCTCCTCCCTCATGGTGTCCAAAGCACTTTCCAAAACCACCAGGTCCAACTGGGGGCAATTCCACGGACACTTTGACAGTCGGAGCCAGGATTTGAACCACCAACCTTTTGGTTATTGGACGAGCCACTCTACCAGCTCTACCAACCCATTAATTTACAAGTTTAAAATGTTAAATTGTTAAATGTTGACTTTTTCATAACTTTTTTATGAGAAAAAGAAAAAGAAAAAAAAAGCAAATAGGCCATTATTTCAACATTATGGTCTTGCAATTTAAACGGCACCATATTCTTTTTCAATTTACAGTGTTATTTTCTAAAAATAATAGAAATACATCATTTCTACAAACAAATCTGGTTTTGTTAACAGACTCTACAGCTATATTTGATTCAATCGTTTACACAAAAATCTTTTCAAATAAACAACTTTGCATTGTATTGTCACTTACAGTTTTTTATGTTGCAATTTTACAACTTTTTGGTGTTAATTCTAGAGTAATTTTTTACAGTGTAGTTTAGACAGTGTTTCAGCCACATGTTAAACTCACATACTTGAACATGTTCTCTTTAAATTAAATATAATGCATGTAATTTTTAAATGTATTTATTTATCTTTTAAATATCCCTAACCCTGTGGGTCTTACACTTTGGGTTAGGTTAAGGTTGCATTTGAGCCATGTCTGATGTACTTCAGATTGTGTTTTGGCCACATGTTAAACTCAAAAACTAGAAGTTGTTCCCTCTAAACTGAAGTTCAGTTTATACAATTCTGCCTCACGAGCTTAAATCTAACTCCAACCCTAACTTTTAAACAGGTTGCTGGGATCTGGCAGGCATTAGGTCACAGGTGTCAAACATGTGGCCTGGGGGCCAAAACCGGCCCACCAAAGGATCCAATCTGGCCCATGGGATAAATTTGCAAAATGCCAAAATTATACTGAAGATATTAACAGTCAAGGATGTTAAAATCATTTTAGGTCAATTCAATCTGAGGTGGGTCAGACCAGTAAAATACTATCATATTAACCTGTAAATAATGAAAAAAGCTATTTTTTCCTCTTTGTTTCAGTATAAACAAAGTTAAATTACAGAAAAATGTTTCCATTTACAGACTAGCCTTTTACAAAAAAATGTGAATAACCTGAACAAATAAGAACAGCCTGAAATATCTGAAGAGAAGTATGTGGAATTTTACCAATATTCTGCCTGTTACTAAATGTTTTGAGTATTTGTAGATCCACTGTGATCTGTATGTTGTGATGCACATGTATAAATGATAGACTATGGTGCAACATTGTTAAAATTGCACTTATTTTTCTTAAAAATTTTCAGGTTCATATATTTTTATGTTATGTTCAAGTAATTTTCGTAGATGTAAACATTTCCATTACAAAATGTTACTTTTTTCACCCAAAAACATAGAGAAAACTTTGGAGTTGATATTATTTATAAGTTTTTATCCTATTATTTTACAGTTCTGGTCCACTACATATCATATTAGGCTGTATGTGGCCCCTGAACTAAAATGACTTTGACACCCCTGCATTACGTGGTTAAAAATGTGTTAGACGTTGTGTTTTCTGTGGTGGATACATACCATTTCAACATCTGAGACAGGCCCAAAACTGGTCACATAAATGTCTGTCTTGACCTCAGTCACAGGCCCTATTGAGACAATAAAACAAACTAGTGTCACATTTAATGGCTGTTGCCTGTTTTAAATCTTTCCATGTCACAGCCTTTGTATAGTGGAAAATTACAGGGGCTCAGAGGTGCAACAGCCCAAAAAATTATCCACTATAAGAAAAAAAAGACAACACCCCAAAAAATTATCCACTATTAAAAAAAAGACAACAGCCCAAAAAATTATCCACTATAAGAAAAAAAAAAGACAACAGCTCAAAAAATTATCCACTATAAGAAAAAAAAGACAACAGCCCAAAAAATTATCCACTATAAGAAAAAAAAGACAACAGCCCAAAAAATTATCCACTATAAGAAAAAAAAGACAACAGCCCAAAAAATTATCCACTATAAGAAAAAAAAGACAACAGCCCAAAAAATTATCCACTATAAGAAAAAAAGACAACAGCCCAAAAACTTATCCACTATAAGAAAAAAAAAGACAACAGCTCAAAAAATTATCCACTATAAAAAAAAGACAACAGCCCAAAAATTATCCACTATAAGAAAAAAAAAAGACAACAGCTCAAAAAATTATCCACTATAAGAAAAGAAGACAACAGCCCAAAAAATTATCCACTATAAGAAAAGAAGACAACAGCCCAAAAAATGATCCACTACAAGAAAAAAAAGACAACAGCCCAAAAATGATCCACTACAAGAAAAAAAAAAAGAAAACAGCTCAAAAAATTACCCACTATAAGAAAAAAAAGACAGCTGCCAAAAAAAATTATCCACTATAAAAAAAAAACAGCAGCCCAAAAAATTATCCACTATAAGAAAAGAAAAGACAACAGCTCAAAAAATTATCCACTATAAGAAAAAAAAAGACAACACCTCAAAAAATTATCCACTATAAGAAAAAAAGACAACAGCCCAAAAAGGTATCCACCATAAGAAAAGAAGACAACAGCCCAAAAAATGATCCACTATAAGAAAAAAGACAACAGCCCAAAAAATTACCCACTATAAGAAAAAAAAAGACAACAGCCCAAAAATTATCCACTATAAGAAAAAAAAGACAACAGCTCAAAAAATTATCCACTATAAGAAAAAAAAGACAGCTGCCAAAAAAATTATCCACTATAAGAAAAAAAAAAAAGATAACAGCTCAAAAAAATTATCCACTATAAGAAAAAAAGACAGCTGCCAAAAAAATTATCCACTACAAGAAAAAAAAGACAACAGCTCAAAAAATTATCCACTATAAGAAAAAAAGACAACAGCTCAGAAAATGATCCACTATAAAAATTAAAAAGCAACAACCCAAAAATTATCCACTATAAGAAAAAAAAATAGAACAGCCCAAAAAATTATCCACTATATATTTTTAAAATAATTTTATTTTTAGCGCACTGACCTCCACTTCTGGTGGGTTACTTTGTTAGCATTAGCCACATTAGCTGAAAGCCTTAAAAATTTTCAGCCTCTGCTTTTATTTTTGTGGTGGCCTTAATTTTAAAGCAAGAGACCGACTGGGTAAACAGCACCCCCTTAATTGAAAAGGTGGATAATGTTTTTTTTTTCTTATAGTGGATAATTTTTTTGGGCTGTTCTCTTTTTTTCTTATATGGATAATTTTTGAGCTGTTATCTTTTTTTTCTTATATAGATAATTTTTTTTGGGCTGTTGCACCTCTGGACCACTGCAAATATCAGATAGGAATTTTTTTTTTTAATTGCCTCCTTTTTCTAGTGAATTAAAGTCGAGGGAAACAGTCCAGGCTTGCTTATGTTGCGTGGATAAAGCAGAGCTCCAGTCCTGCCTGCACATTTCTGTTGACAGGCTGCTTTGCTGACTTAAAAACCAATCTCTTATAATAAACGGCTGCTTCTTAGTATGTCGTGGGTTTCAGGCATGTATACGAAACCTAAATCCCGTACTTTTAGCACTTGGGCTGTGCATTAAGCGTTTGTCCCGCAACGTACATACACGATTATATAACTTAGATTCGCTTAAACGTGCGAGCTTAAAGGCCTTCCCTCTCTTCAGAAAGCAAAACTACCAGCAGGCTTACAGGATCAAGTCTGAAACACCATTTGGCATCATCGCGTGTGATGCGAAAACAGTGGTCCACGAAGCAACATGTTTCATATAATTACAACAGAGAGCAAAGGGGAAAAAAACCAGGACAACACTGGTGAAATGCGATCTGCAGGGTGTCTGTGGCACTTTATGAAGAATTTTAACTTGATGAATAACAGAGCGAGATCGGACACAACTTTTTCTTTGGGGTGTTTAACATCAACTAAAATGTGTTTTCTTTTTTAAAACAACTCTGTTGTACTTGCCTCCGAAGCCAGGTCGCAGCCTGTTGTCATAACCATCCAGAAGTCGGTCTAAAATGCGTGTAAAATTCTCTGGATAGATCCTTTCATCCTTCCTTGTCTGTCCACAGATTTTCTTCACACTGGAAATAACACAAAGAAATGGGGGGGGGGGGGGGGGGGGGGGGGTAAGGACACATATAAGCAGGAAAAACAGCCAAATTCAGCCAGAGCCCAGAGGGGTTTTTTCAGTACCACGGACAGAGACACTCACCAAACACGAGTTTTTCAGCACCACGGACAGAGACACTCACCAAACACGAGTTTTTCAGCACCACGGACAGACACTCACCAAACACGAGTTTTTCAGCACCACGGACAGAGACACTCACCAAACAGTCAAACAGAAAAAGTAGAAGAGGGTCCGGACGGAAGCGGCGCGCGGCGCTGTCACCATCTCCTTCTTCTTGGCAGAAACCATGTTTGCATGCCATACTTCAAGCCTCTTCACATCTCACCACGGCAGATGCCTTTGTCCAGGAGGAGGGAAAGGAAAAGAAACTGGAAAGTAGCAAGTTTAAAGCTGTCCTCCGCTCCACCGCAGGATCTCCTCCGCGCAACAGAGACGCACAAACACCGCGCGCACAAACGCACCTTCTCCTTTCACCCGCAACACCTCCACCCCTATAGTCCCGGTCACCTCGGATCCAGGTTGCTGCTGGTGCGGATGCTTCTGCCGATGCTGATGGCATCCAGGAAAAGATACAGTCCTCTCTCTCTCTCTCTCTCTCTCTCTCTCTCTCTCCTCTCTCTCTCTCTCTCTCTCTCTCTCTCTCTCTCTCTCCTTCACTCTGTCTCACTGTGGTTGCCTCTCTCTCCCTTCCCTATTTGAGTTTTCCTCCTCTTTCTCCTCCCTCTCTCCCTCTCTTTCACTGTAAAAACAAACCTTTAGAATCTACTCAGTAAAAGTGAGGTAACAATTTGCACTCATTTTGGTTGAGTAGATTTGACCCCATATTTGGAGTAACATGTGATTACATTTAACAGCTATGACACATTAAAAGAAATGAGGTAAAATCCACCTTTCATATCCCAACAGATTACACAACAAATTACTCCTAAAAAGTGAGTAATATAAACTGTCAGTTGTTAATAGGAATATGTTCATCTACTTAACTTAGGGCAGGGAGGATCAATCTAAATATTGATAGTATTGATACTAAGGTGTGTGTGTATTGGTATGAGATCGATACCAAAATTCCCAGTTAATGCCCACTCTTAATTGAATTGTTATTATTAACAACTAATCAATATAACTATTTAAGTATTAGTTACTTAAGGAAGGTTACTTTCACTTGAAAAGCTGTCAGTCACAGGAGGTATTCATCATTCAACCCCAACACTAAGAAGCATGTGAAGAATGACAGACGAGGACTTGTAAATTGTATTTTATTGTTACCCACCCTACTATGGAATACCATTACAGACAATAATGAAACAAAGGAGTGACTTAGCTCATGGTGCAAGAATATGCAACTCAACAAAAATATTCATTCAACAAAAAAATAACAAATCAAAAGAGTAAAACACACCATAACTGTGCTATATATTAAGAAAAAAAACCAAACACGTCTTATCAACTCAGAACACTGTTAAAGACATAAAAAATGTCCCAACTAGTTTGTCCCAATGCATGCTGGGAAACTTCCCCAGCTGCTCCTCTAACACATCACAATATTATGGGGTAGATTGTTTTATATTATTTTAAGTACCAATTGTTACTGTTAACAAATAGGTAGTGTATGTAGAACTGAACCAGTCATAATACACCCCCCCCCCTCGAAAATTACTTTTTCAACCCTGAAAACTTGGGGTTTTTGTCAGCTTTCAAACCTTCTTCACTTTTGATAAAGTACAATGTGTCAATATGCTCACGTTGGGCCCTTAAATGTTTTTTTTTGTGAGACATGCCATGTCTTCAGAGTGCTTTGCACTGCAAAAGGTGTGGAGTCAAGGTCCAATTATAGGTCAAAGGTCACCCAAATGGTCCAAAATGCATATTTGATGGAATTCAGCTGTTAATGTGGGTTCCTCCAAATGTTGGGCTCAGGTTCTCTCCTCAGAACACATCTACTGACCACAAACAACTTCCATTCAATAAGACACATTCAACACAACTATTTACTCATGTATTCTCCATACAGACATGTCAGAAAGAACTAACGGTAGTTTCACATGACTTTGACATTTACATGAATATGTCCTGTTGTGGGCGACACAGTGGTGCAGTGGATAGACCTGGTGCCTCACAGACAGAAGGTCCTGGGTTCCATTCCAACACCAGTCGATGGGGGTGGGACCTTTCTGTGTGGAGTTTGCATGTTCTCCTCATGTCTGTGTGGGTTCTCTCTGGTACTCTGGCTCCTCCCACCATCCAAACACATGCACTGATAGGTTAATTGGTTAATCTAAATTGCCCATAGGTGTGAATGTGAGAGTGATTGTTTGTCTCTATATGTTCAGCCCTGAGATGAACTGGTCACATGTCCAGGATGTACCCCACCTTTGCCCGTAAGTAGCTGGAATAGGCTCCAAGTGACCCCCATGACCCTAGTGAGGATAAAGTGGGTTCAGAAAATGAAGTGTTGGTGATTCCCTCCTAAATGTGTGATAGTGTTTCCTGCCACACTAATGGCAGCAAATTCAAATGGAATGTACATGTTACAATATTTAGTCTGTAATGTGTCTTTAAAGGGCCAAAGGCCTTGGGGGATCCCACCAGGAAACCAGAGGGAAGAGAACGTAGGACATATGTGATCAAATGTCAGAATGTATGAATTTTTGAAAAAACTAGGCATTTTGGTGACCTTTAACCTCCAACATGACTTTGACATTAGACTGTTCATAGTACAAAGTACTTTTATGATACAATATGGCACTGACAAGATATTTGATATTAAGCCCCCCCCCCCCCATTAAGATGTAACTGATGTCCATAGTTTGTATTTACCAACCCCAGAAATCCTTTTTTACAGTGCTCTTTCCCTCACACCTGCCTTGGTCAGGACGCAGATTCGACGTGCAGTGCTTTGAAATGACTTGAACACAGCCACAGTCTCACCACTTCACCTCTCTGTCAAAAACTAGGAGGGTGGGGGGGTAAAGGAGGACAGTAAGAGAGCACTTCTAACTTCAGCATGTGCTTAGCTACTCCTCAGCCATCTCAGCATTTGGTGTCTCCTGACAGCCTGACCTCTCCCTGTCTTTAAACTCTTTTTTTTTTTCTCCCCCCTCCATCGTGCTTAATTTGAGTAGAACTTGCCCTTTGACCCCCAGCTTCAATCCTTCAGTCAGCATCCATCACTTTTACGTTGCTCTGTGTGGTGGCGTTACAGGCAGCTTAGCCTACATGTTGAACTAGTTTCAAGCGTGCATTGGTGAGCGTCTGTATTAAGATTCAAATGGGTCAGTCTTGTCGCAATATCACACACACACACACACGTGCACACACACACACACACACACACACACACAAAGGCACACAGGTACTGTACTGTAGAGAGGAACTGGGACAAGCCACATGCTGCTTCACAGATTTCTCTGCACCTGGGACAAGCACAAGACCTTCACTCTCTCTTTGGGTGTGTGTAAGTATAATGTATGTATGTGTGTGTGTGTGTGTGTGTGTGTGTGTGTGTGTGTGTGTGTGTGTGTGTGTGTGTGTGTGGCTCTGAAGGTGAAGTGCGGGTAAATCTCGCAGGATAAACAAGATGTCTGGGTTCCACCACACTGGCTTTCCTGATTAGTTTTGAAGCAGCCACACACATATACACACACACATACACAGTGTAAAAAAAACACACACACACATCTCAGGCTGCAGAGAAGCTACTTAGTGTACAAAAGCAGCCAAGGAAACGTTATGTAGATACATTACATGCAAGCTGAAGTCAAGTAATGTGGAATACAGCCCTCCCAATCCCCTGCACAGCCGCCCACCCCATCCACCCACAATACACCAGAGCAAGGCGGCTCTGTGGGGAATGAGTAATTCTCTTTGTGGGGGTAGGCTTTCGTCCAAGTAGATTTTTTTTTTCTCCTCCTTTTTCTTTTCTTTCTTAGACATTTGATTGCAATTTTTGCTCTTTAAATGGAAACACTTTAGGCGTACTGTACAAAAAGGTAATAATATTCATACAGCAGCAGCACAATGTTTTCAAATGTCAGAACGTGAAAGTACAGTTTTAGGAAAAGTCAGCCATATTATGCCAGGTTGACCTTTCCCTGTAAATTTGTGTCTAAATTACAGTACACAATGTATGACCGTGTGAACATTCGTGGCTCCAAGACACATGCTGTGTTGCGTGTGAGCTGGAAGTTACTGGTGTAGGTTTTTAATTCCGTTTCCATAAGCGTACTCCTCTGTGGTGTGTGTTTGTCTGGGATACTTTTTGTCCCCAAATTCCTTGAAACAGGTTCTTCTGCTTTGTAAGCTATATGCCCCGCAGCAGAAATAACTGCTATGATAACCTAGTTTTTCATCAGTGTGAGCGCATGTATGTCAGTGTGAATGAGGGAAGGCAGAAGAGGTGAGGCTCAGCTGATGCCAGTGTGTGTTGTAAAGGGTCGAGGGCCACAGCGGTAGAGGGTCATTACATTAGCTCCTGTAGGATCCACCAGGGCCTGATGACAGCCTTCAGAGAGTCACAGCCCGATGATACACACTCCTACAGCTGCTGCAGCAGGGCTTGTTAGCTGGTGCTCAACAGACGAAAAAGCCTGCTGTCTTTAGTGTGTGGTGGTTACCAGCGGCAGCTGCTCGTCTTTCAGAGAGGGGAAGCTCATTGTCGGCTTACATCAAAAAAAAATATTAAGTGCCAAAATCAGGTCGACAACATTAGCACTGTCTGCCATCATGTGCACCTTGCTAAATAGCTAGTTCTCTCCGACCTAGCCAACGGTATGATTGATTTAACTGTCTACTAAACAATATTAAACTCGAACAAGAAATGATTAAATTATGGAACTGAAACAAGAAAACATTGAAATTATGTTAAATTGAAACAAGGAAGTGCAATGAGTGTGTTTTATTTACAGTGTAAGAAATGAACAAGTAATTTCGTAGTGGTTTCTCTCTCGATTTCACAGCAGAATGTGCAATGGTATTAAACTAAACTGTGTCAGTGAAGGAGGAGATCTGAAAATAGCTGTCAATCAAATGGGATTCAGCCTTTCAACTGATCCTCCAATCAGCCCGTGGAAGCCTGGCGTCCAGCCCAGCCGAGCTCCGCCCACAGCTCCATTCACCCCCAGAGACGCTGAGCGTCTGGGGGAGGGACAACATCATGGCATTTATCCAATTACCGTCCAGTTTTGAGGTGATGAAAAAACCAGTTCCACTCAGTCCCATTGAAGTGCATGGACGCTGAGCGTCTACGGACAAATGCACTGAGCAGAGATGGAGGAGAAAACACAGACACGGGAATGGAGGAGAAGTGAACAACATCCAGTCCACTGATCTGGGATAAAACTGATTCTGAACAAACTTGTCTGTGAGATGAATGTGTTTGAACACATGTGGAGTCAATGAAATGTCAACACAACCGAACAGATTTGAGCATTTAATTTTTGTAATTTTAGGGGAAGCTGAGCTTCCACTGCAGCCTGACAGAAATAGCCTCCGGTGGTTACAGAGAAATCTCATTAACACTGCACATACCCTACTCACTTTGGACAGTCAAACAATACTCATTATTTTTAGAGGAAAATAAGTGTCATTTACCAGGGTATGTCACAATTTACCAAGCGTTTTGCAATTTAGAGGTAGTGACACATGCATTAAATACTTTCTATTTATTTACATATCCATGCCACTGTACACATATTACTGTATTTATATCATGTAATACCAACAAGTTGTGTTGCATGTGAAGCATTATAGCAGGGCTGTCAGACTCATTTTAGTTCAGTTCCACATTCAGCCCAATTTCATCTCAAGTGGGTCAGAGTAGTAAAATAATAACAGTCAAAAAAGTAAAATTATATTATGATCAAGTTTACATCTGTAAAGTTTCCTTAAAAATCTGAATAACATGAACAACTTGAATTCTTAAGAAAAACAAGTGCAATTTTAACAATATTATATCCGGTTTATCAGTTTATCATTTACACATGTGTTACAATCACACAAAACATTTAGTAACAGATAAAATTGCATTTACTTTTCTTAAGACATTTCTGTTTGTTCATATTTGTTCATGTTTTTTGTAAAAGTATAGTTTGGTCATGTAAACATTTTCATGTAATTTTACTTTTTTACACCAAAAAAAAATACAAAGAGAGAATTTAGGGTTGTCATTATTTAGAGGTTGTTACGATAATATTTTACTGGTTCTGACCCACTTGAAATCTAATTGGACTGTATGTGTCTGTGTGTGGAACCTGAATTAATTGATTTTGACACCATTGATTGTTAATATATATTGTTAATTTTTGCATTTCACAACTTCATCCCGCGGGCCGGATAGGACCCTTTGGCGGGCCGGATTTGGCCCCCAGGCCGCATGTTTGACACCTGTGCATTATAGCATAATGCTCAGATAACAGGGCTAAGGAGGTTTTTACAATTTTTGGAGTTTCAATTTTCTGTTTATATATATGCATTTTTTGTCCAACTGGTGGCAGCAAACAAACTGTGAACACAAATTTGCATATCATTACCACTTACGCTTTCAAGCACTTTGTGGTTTATACAAACATTAACATTCGACGTGTGTCTTTAGTAATGTGTTGAATTTACTTTTTTTTTTAATTCCCTTTTTATTATTTTGTTGAATTTACATTCAGTAGTCTCGTCTTTCAGTCTGGTATCCACTAAAGCTAATGCTCATACTTCACTGCTTAGTGACCCATATATTCACCACTGTCAGCTGATACTTTAGCAGCTAGCACAAAGTTGGATCTCAGTGGTTTTCTAAGAAAAAACCACCCTTTTTCTTACGAAACAATATTTATTTCAAGTCATGCCATCTGGCCACATAATGAATTCCAGTGTAATGTTTACTCTTCTCATAGACCAGTGTTTTTCAACCTTGGGGTCAGGACCCCACCTGGGGTCGCCTGGAATTCAAATGGGGTCGCCTGAAATTTCTAGTAACTGATAAAAATAAAAACTTCCCTATAAAAGATGTATGGTGAGTTTACAGAGACAATCCCAATTCATAAAAGACATGACAAACTGAAGCTGAAACTGCAGCACTGTGGTTCTGTTTATCTGTCAAATGTTCATTGTGGTCAGTTTCAGATGCTGCAGCTCTTTCATAGTTCATAGTTTCAGTTCTTGTTTGTTCAGTATTAATTGTCCTCCTTGTAAATCACAGTTGGACTGACTGGACAGATCCTGACCAAGGAAAATCACATTCTGCCTTCGTGCAGTAATCTACACCTGGATTTACTGCCTCCGTCCATAATAATAGACATTATATAGATTACATGGCCCTGCGATGAACTGGCGACTTGTCCAGGGTGTACCCCACCTTCGCCCCTATGTAGCTGGGATAGGCTCCAAGCGACCCCTGTGACCCTAGTGAGGATAAAGCGGGTTCAGAAAATGAATGAATATAGACTAAATGTCCTCTAAAATTAACCTATATTTGAAGCATAGTATAGCAAACTGTTACATGATCAACAAATTTAGCAAAAAAAAAAAAATTAAAAAAAATTCTGGGGTCACCAGAAATGTGTGATGTAAAAATGGGGTCAGGAGCCAAAAAAGGTTGGAACCACTGGAATAGGCTGTTAGTGGATGGAGGAACTGCAGTGTCACCCACTGGTTTGTAAACTGCTATTTTGAAGCAGTAGTTTGTCATTTTTAGACAGAAGTTTGACCACAGGACCAAGGGCTTTTGGATCCAAACCCATGGGTCGTCGGTGGTCCTTTCTCCTTTGTCCTTACCAGCTCCTGAGGGTAAAATTTGATCAAAAATGGTCACAAGTAGGAGTTAACTCTGTTTTCTTCCAGTTGGTGTCCAGCCACGAACATGTAGAGCAGTGGTTTCCAACCTTTTTTGACTCGTGACCCCATTTTAACATCACAAATTTCTGGTGACCCCAGACATTCAAACCGAGACATTTTTTTTGCTAAAATTCTTTAAAATAGTTTTCGATACTATGTTGTAAATAAACGTTAATTTTAGAGGACATTTAGTCTATATAATGTATATTATTGTGGACAGAGGCAGTAAATCCAGGTGTAGATTACTGCACAAAGGGAGAATGGGATTTTCCTTGGTCAGGATCTGTCCAGTCAGTCCAGCTGTGATTTACAAGGAGGACAGTTAATACTGAACAAACAAGAACTGAAACTATGAATTATGAAAGAGCTGCAGCATCTGAAACTGACCACAGTGAACATTTGACACAGAAACAGAACCACAGTGCTGCAGTTTCACACTCACAGTTTGTCATGTCTTTTATGGATTGGGATTGTCTCTATCAACTCACCATAGATATTTTATTAGTGAGTTTTTTTCTTTTCTTTCTTTTTTTTTATTTTTTTTTATCAATTACTAGAAATTTCAGGTGACCCCAGGTGGGGTCCCGACCCCAAGGTTGAAAAACACTGATGTAGAGCTTTGATTTCAGCAAAAATGAGTTGTCTTCCATTGTTGTAAATTGCCCCTGTGTTACGGAGCAACATTCACATTTATTTGAGGTCATATTTTTGGCAACCAAATGAATTCAAGTTCTTCAGTGTTTTGTGGGGGTTTTGTGTTCGTATTCCATTAGCTACGCTTACCAGCTGGTAACTAATTGTGTCTTTTTGCTATTTAGAGCTGAGCAGCTTGCATCAAGTCAGTTCTCAAAACTGAAAATAATTAGATGTCCTTTATTTGGAGTCATGTTCCACCATTATTTTCACAGTGGATTAGTCTTTTTTTTTTTTTGACAAATGTTAATATTTTTCTTGTTTATGTTTAGCAGCTGGTAGCTAGTAAAGTCTTTTTTTCTGTTTTTTGCAGGTTGATGCTGCAAAGCTAGGATGAAGTTGATTGTCAGGCAAGGTTCTAATAGTTTTGGATTTTTCATTATAGTTTAGTTTTATTTAGTTTTGACTTTTTTTCTCTAATTCAGTTCATTTTAATTAGTTTTTAGAGCAGGTTTGCCAGTTTTTATTAGTTTTGGGTTTTTTTTCTAAATGCTTAGTTTTAGTTTAGTTTTAGTTTTTTCATTTCTTTTATCTCTCTCACTGTCATATTCAAATAAATTCCCATACAGGTTTTAGTATTAGTTTTAGTTTAGTCGTCTCTTTTCTCTTCTTCTCTGTGGTCGTATTCAAATAAATCCCAGACAGGACTCTGCTGCTTTCTCCCAACTTTAGTCTCCATGTTTCCAGGTAGAGTGGGGACCAGAAGACGACTGGAAACCACAAGTGAACACAAGTGACGGACCGTGAAGTGTTGTGTGGTGCCGCTAGCAAAAATTGCTCGAGCGAAATAAATCTATTTCATTAGTCCGACATTAACAAGAATGAAAACGAAGGGAATTTTATCCATAATTTATATTTGTTTTAGTTAGTTTTGTAAACACACAATACAGTTTCAGTCAGTTATCTTTTTTTTCCTTTTAATTACAGTTTCTATTTATTTCAGTTAACAAAAATGTTTTTTCAATTCTAATTTTTGTCAATTTGTTAGTTTTCGTTAACGATAATAACCTTGTTGTCAAGGTTGTTAAAAAAAAAAAAAAAACTAGCTGCCAGCCGCTGTTATAAACAGCCCTCAATTGGTAAGAACAAAACAATAAAGTAAAGCCGAGGGTTTGATAGCAAAACAAAAATACAAATCGAAAATATTGTAAAAGTAAAGATCTGCATGTAATGATTTGCTGTAGTTTGTTGGAGAAAAAGCTAAAAATGAAACATCTGGCGCAGACTACTATCACACCCGAATGGGCCTGTAACAGTTGAACACGCCATGATCACACACCAAACTAATCTCAGTCCAATGTTTTTTTCAAGCCCAATAATAAGATTTGGTCTTTACTCTTGAGCAGCTACAGAAGTGGTCGACAATGCTTTCTTGACACTAACTTGGCTCTGTCTATTTTGGGCTTTGGTGCTCACAGTGTAAGTGGGTTTCTCACACATTGGGTGCTAAAAAGGCTGCCAGCTGCTGCAGGAAACAATGCTAATGAGGGTGGCAAAACAGAGAGCATACAGGGTGTAAAGCCCAAATAAAGAGTTGAAGATGTGATTAAAAAAAACAAACTCTATCTGAATATAAGTGGGTTCAGGTGATTGGAAGTAAATCTGTCTCATCAGATTTTGAATTATAAAAGCCATTGAATTTCTGGCACTGAATTTTTTTTGCACTGAAATTAAGTGCCTGAATTTTTTGTCTCTCAATTTAACTATGTTCATAAATTTAGAATAAAAAAAATTCAGATGCAAAAAAGTCACATCCAAAAAATTCAGATCACACATCTGGGACACCACAGAAAAGCAATCCATTCTATCTCAAGTCGAACCGACAGCCAGCCAATCGAGTCACGTTAGGTTGGTCATGTGACACCGATGCAGGAAGACGGTCAGCACGGATGTGTGATCTGAATTTTTTGCATCTGAATTTTTTACATCTGAATTTTTTTTTATTCTAAATTATGAACATAGTTGAATTCAGAGAAAAAATTCTGACACTTAATTTCAGTGCAAAAAAAATGTCAGTGCTAGAAATTCAATGGCTTTTATAATTTATAATCTGATTAGACAAATTTAATTCCACACAGGTGAATCTCTGTAGCCTATGCAAGAGTTTTTAGGCAAAACATTTTATCCACTGAGTAAAGCAAAATGAAATAAAGCTGTTGGCTTCAGCTCCCAGAGGGTCTTCCTGCTGCCTTCACCTGGAGTGTTCTTTCTGGAACTCCACTGCTTAAACCTGCAGCCCACACTTTGTGTGCACAAGTACAACATGTGTCTGAGAGAAAAAAAACAGAAACATCTGGGGTTTTTTTTTTCCTTTATTTATTCATTCCAATCTAAATGATTGGAAAGGAGCAGGATGAGGAAAACTTATAATAGCTGCCCTTTTCTCCAAACATCTGCTTCCATCAGATCGGTTGCCGTTACAGCCGTTACAGTAAACAGTTTACATGATAGTCAATGCAAATAAAACAAGTGTTCAGAGAACGCAAACCTCCGCCAAGCTTGGTACCAGTCATGTGTTTGTCAAATTCTGTTAAATTCCAGTCAATATTTGTTGAGTTCTAATTTTAAATGTGTGGTAAATGGGATTTTCAATGTTAAATGTAAATGTCCACAGAGTCCACATTCCACAGTGGATGTGGACAATTTTGTGCCAGATACAAGATATTATTCTAAGCTACAGATGGATCCAATTGGAGGCTATAATTGGAATCGTTTTGAATTTTTTATGAATTTTCAAAAATTGCTCAATGATGAGAGGTAGGAAAATTGTAGATGTTGTGACCTTACTGTGACCTTGAACTTTGGCCTACTTGGCCCAAAATTTAATGCGTTGGTCCCAGGGCCTAGGCCTATCTGTGGGGAAGATTTGGGAAAGACGGTTGGAATAGTTTTCCCATAAAGTTGCTAACAAACAAATAAACAAACAAACAAACACACACACAAACACACAAACACACAAAGCAAGTGATCACAGTACCTCCTAGTGGATGAAACAAATCCAACATCCATAACTTAAATGATTTCATTTCATTCTATGCTTTTATAAAGCTTCTCTATTCTTTCCTTATACAATCTCTTAAACTGAAAAATATTTCTACAGCTCTTCTCTTCCATCGCCAAAGAATTCCACATTCTGACAGCCACAACACAAATACACATTTCCTTTACATTAGTTCGAACCCTTTGCTGTTTCAAATTAAACCTGCTTCTGTGTTCTTCATCCTGTGACACTAAAACAAATGATCTCTGCAAATTTGCAGCAAAAGTCCATTTCTCGCTCTAAACACGATCAGCAATGTCCTTAATTCAGCGAACTCTGTAAACTGAAACAATCCTGATTTACTAAACAACTCATTTGTATGTTCTCTGAAATTATCATTACACATGATTCTTCTTGCTCTTTTTTGTCATAAAAACAATGGCTTTGCGTTCCTCATACATGTGTTGCCTCACACTTCAATACAAGAACTCAAATATGGCAGAATAAGTGAACAATATCCAATTGTCATTGCTTTATAATCCAACACATATTTTGCTTTACTCAATACAGAAATATTTTTAGACACCTTTTATTTTTTTACATAAGCAATATGTGACTTCCATGTTAATTTATTGTCCACTATTACACCCAAAAAACAAATTTCTGAAACCTTCTTGATCGTAACACCACTAATAGACAATGAAACATGTTCTTCCTTTCTTCCATTCTGATAGAAGCTAAATGACCTGCTGTGCTTTAGTGAGCCACTCTCAAAAGGCTGTCTGTTGTGACAGCAGGTAGAAAAATGTTGGACTGTGTCATTTATTCTCCTGCAGCGAGCGATGCCACATTGTTTTCTAGGTTGTGTTATTGAGCAGAGAGAGGCATAATGACCAGGTAGGGAGAAAGCAGCTCTTCAGCGCTGGGGGTTACGATTGATGAGGCTCATTGTGGCAGAGCAGGAAGCTAATGAGTCAGAACCACCAGTCAAGCTGTTGGGAAATCATACCGCCCAAAAAAAAGCCCAACATGACATCTTCGACTCCAAACAAATGCAGAGGCAGAGACACGCAGACTGACAGAAAATAAGACACCAGAGAGGGAAGCTAATGCCACTGCTTTCCTCTGACACTAATTCATTTATGTAACTTGCATTTCTTCCATGCACAAAAACTATCTCTATGTTTCAGCCCATGTCAGCACATTTCACCAATTAAGGTGCAAAGAAACTTTGTCTCATCAATCCACCTCCTGTTTGTTTCAAAATGAATGTGTACACATCTAGGACACGTCATGTAGCTAGTTTCCAGTCATATATGGGCTACACATCAGGTCTATGCACTGTAAAAAAAAAACAAAAAAAACCCCAAACATATTATTCTGGCAGCAGGGGTGCCAAAAAAAATACTGTTGAATAATGGAAAATAACCATCTCATAAAGACACAGTATTTTCCATAATTAAAATACAGTTTTTTGCCCTAACTTTACTTGAGATTTTGCATATTTTTTTGACTTTTTAATGTTTAATAAAGAATATTTACACGTATTAAAACAATCCAATTACCTATAAATATATATATAAATAATTTTCAGTGACACTCAGTTGTCCAATCCACTGATAAAAACTGTATTTGGACAGTTTATCAGTGCTTATACACGTTATACATTCACAAAAATACATTTATTCAACATTTTTGTTGTGAAACCTCCTGTAATTACACAAGATATTTGTCAATTAACAAACAAGTCTGGTTCAACTGACAGAACAAATACTTCTGTTACTGTTAATTGTCAGTAAGTTTATCATGTTTTACAATTTTTTACAGTATTAAACTTTAAATTAACAGTTTAATCTCATAAATAGTAAAGAAATATTTGTGAGATTATGATACATTTGCAAATGTATTTTAACTGTATTTTTCTGTGAAAAAAGAAAAAAATTCTTTTAAAAAATAGAAATTTTATGGTTATTCACAGTTACAGTTTTTTCGTGTTATTTTACATTTGCCATGTAAAATCACAATCTGTTTTTGTCATTTCATTGATATTTTCCTGTATCTCAGAAATACAAGAAAAATCTGTAAAATAAACAGTGAAAATTCTGTTAAATTACAGATTTTTTTTACAGTGTGTTTAACCTCCCCACATTCCTATGGTAATGACTGTTAACAAAATAGTTGTGGTTAAAGTAATTTTATTTGAGATTTTATTCTATTGTTACATATAGTTCTTCAACAAGAAGACGTGCCCTTTACAGACATTGATCAAAGGCACACAGGAAGAAAAAGTGATATTTACCTTTTAGGTTTTGTTTTTGAATATTGAAAATGAAGCTCCTCCAGTGGGTACAGCAAATTCTTCATTTGGGTGCCATTAAACCACAGAAGAACAAGGGATGCAATAAGATAATGACAAAGCGCACATGGCTGAAATAGTGATGGATAATTCATATACTTTGCGCCATTAAAAACACACAGGTCAGAATAATATGTACATTTGTAGATATATTAAATTAATTGGTTTGAGGTTACCTTCATATTAAAGAGGGAAGCATTAATCATTAGAGAATGAATTGTGGACTAATTGTGGTCAACTGAACATGTTTATTCAGTCACTGAATACTGGTACTCAGAAACTGAAAGTGTCATCATTCAGTATGGAGTGTTTCCCAAGGTTATTATCATTAACGAAAACTAACGAAATGACAAAAACTAAAATGGAAAAACATTTTCGTTAACTGAAATTAATCAAAACTATAATTAAAAGAAAAAAAAAAACAATAACTAACTAAAACTTATTGTGTTCTTACAAAACTAATTAAAACGTATAAAAATTATGGATAAAATTCCCTTAGTTTTCGTCTTTGTCAATGTCGGATTGATATGAAAGTGGTTTATTTCGGTCTAGCAATTTTAGCTAGCGGCACCATATGATATTTAACGGTCCGTCACTTGTGTTCACTTGTGGTTTCCAGTCGTCTTCTGGTCCCCACTCTGCCTGGAAACATGGAGACTAAAGTTGGGAGAAAGCAGCAGAGTCCTGTCTGGGATTTATTTGAATACGACCACAGAGAAGAAGAGAAAAGAGACGACTAAACTAAAATTAATACTAAAACTAAAGTAAAACTAAAGATTTAGAAGAAAATGAAACTAATAAAAACTAGCAAACCTGCTCTAAAAACTAATTAAAACTAACTAAATTAGAGAAAAAAAGTCAAAACTAAACAAAACTAAACTATTAGAACCTTGTACCTGAGCAAATTCTTTTCTGGAAATTACACCACATGTTTGGACCGTGTGTTTTTAGTGGGTTTCGTATTCTTGTGTAATCCAGCTGTCTTTACACGGGTGGATGCAAACTAACCATTTGGTAAGATGAGATCCATCAGCTCATATAACTGTGATCAGATCAGATCCCTTGTATATACCACCTCAGGAGTTCTTCTAGTTTCATGTTCTCCAACTATTTAGACAAATAGGTTGTTATTGCTCACTAGCTCCTAACTTCATTTTTCTTCTGTTTCTCTGTCAGGTTTCAGTAACTTTACCAGAGTTGATGATTCTCTGTGAGTTCCATTTCTTTCACTTAACAGATTTCATCAGTTGATAGTAGAAATCATTGACATGCGTGGACAGTTTTGAGGATTTTCTACATCACAGGTGTCAAACATGCGGCCCGGGGGCCAAAACCGGCCCGCCAAAGGGTCCAATCCAGCCCAGAGGATGAATTTGCAAAGTGCAAGTTAGGCCATCAAACTCAAAAATAATATCATAATAACCTATAAATAATGACAACACCAATTTTTTCTCCTTGATTTACTGCAAAAAACATTAAATTATGAAAATTTTTACATTAAAAAACTATCCTGTAACAATGAAATGTGAATAAACTGAACAAATATGAACAACCTGAAATGTCTAAAGAAAATTCAGTGCAATTTTAACAATATTCTGCCTGTTACTAAATGTTTTGTGCCTTTGTAGATCAGATCTGTAATGCACATGTAGAAATGATAAGTCGAGGCATAATATTGATAAAATTTTACTTATATTTTTTAACAAATTAAATTTTTTTCAGGTTATTCACATCCTTTTTGTTTGGATAGTTTGTAAATGTAAATACTGGCATAACTGAATGTTATTTTTTGCACTAAAACTATTTGGAGTTGTCATTATTTATTGGCTATCACGCTAGTATTTTTCTGGTCTGGCCCACTTCAGATTAAACTGGACTGAATGTGGCCCCTGAAAGAAAATGAGTTTGACAGCCCTGTTCTACACAGTTGTGATATTCACAGCTATCAACAGCAGCACTTGTAAATTAGACCTCACTCACAGCGTCCAAATTCCCCACTGAATAAACACTAACATGTGAAGCTGATTATTTACACACATCTGAATTCTGGTATCATCCAGTTTTCTCCTTCCAACACAAGCTCTGTTGGTGAAAACACTTTATTTTATAATTTCCGCATGCTGCGTCAGCTGATAGTTTACATTATAGCTCTGTTAGTTTAGCTGTGTCCAATGGAGATAACAACAGAGCGTCTATTTTTATCACTGTGACATTCTCTGACCCATAAAACTGTTTCTTAAACAGTTCTAATCCTCATGTCATCACCATGGGACAGTGACTTGCCCCTCCCTCTAGTGGTCACATACACATTCATAATGACAGCATGTCCCATGGCAGCGCTGTCAAACTCATTTTAGTTCAGTTCCACATTCAGCCTAAACTGATCTGAAGTGAGCCGGAGCAGGAAAATAATATAAATAATAGGATAGGAACTTCTGAGTGAAAAAAGTACATTCCATAATGAAAATGTTTACATCTATGAATTATACTTGAACATAACATAAACAAATATGAAATTTGTTACTAAAATAATTGCAATGTTAACAATATTACGCCTTAGTTTATCATTTATACATGTGAACCACAACTTAGATGACAGTGGATCTACAAATACACCAAACATTAAATAACAGGGGCAATATTATTAAAATTCCACATACTTGTCTTAGACATTTCAGATATTCACATTTTTTGTTAAAGGCTAGTCTGTAAATATGAACATTTTAGTGTAATTTTACTTTTTTACACTAAAACAAAGAGACAAATTTACAGTTTTCATTATTTATTATTATTATTGTGATTGTTGTTGTGATTGTTGTGATTATTGTGAAGACTGAAATGACCTAAAATGATTTTAAAGGTGTAGGAGACTTTTGTGACCAGTTTTTCCTCAGATCTGTCCATCCTCAGTCATATCCTCAGTATCATGAACCTGTCAGTCTGTCTGTCATTACTCACCTGAATCTCTTACATCACAGTGAACAGTTTCTTAGTTCCATCCACCAGAAACAAACCATGAGTTTACAAACCAACCTGGGACGTCACTCGGGCATCTTCGAAATTTTGTCGCAACATGCACTGTGGGAAACGGAGGTTCACGCACCCGCCTGACAACGGCAGTGCAACCATATGGTATTATATGGATGAAACAAACACACAGAAACGGCTGGAGAAATATGCACAGAAGGAAGGGAGCTCCTGCCGTTTCCGATCGTGTCTGTTCCAGCTGCTGCTGTTAGGCGGCTGCACGAGCCTTCACTTCCCACAATGAACGTCATGACAACATTCCTCAGATGCCTGAGTTCCCTCCCGGCTCTGTTTGTAAACTCATGGTTTGTTTCTGGTGGATGGAACTAAGAAACTGTTCACTGTGATGTAAGAGATTCAGGTGAGTAATGACAGACAGACGGACAGGTTCATGATACTGAGGATATGACTGAGGATGGACAGATCTGAGGAAAAATGGGTCACAAAAGTCTCCTGCACCTTTAACATCCTTGATTGTTAATATCTTCAGTGTAATTTTTGCATTTCACAAATTCATCCCACAGGCTGGATTGAACCCTTTGGCGGGACGAATTTGGCCCCCGGGCCGAATGTTTGACACCCGTGTCCCATGGCTATGAATAAAATCAGTTCATATCTTTACAGTAAAATTCTTCTATGTCATAACATCACAGCTCCTTATTGTTCACAGTCTAATGATAATATCAGGTAATGTTTGAATATGTTAAAGTTAAATACTTTAAATAACCCATTTACAGTCTGTAACACTTGTGCATAGTTGTGAGCTGAGGTAAAGTTTGTTTTGGACTCTGTATTATGTTGGAGCTGCCACACTGTATGTGTCACCCTTTGAATTTTCATGGAAAATATATTTTTCATTTGTTTTTTCGTAGAAGTCAGTGTACTACAGCGTGTTATCATGGATGTCAAACAACTAAGACCAGGGCTCTCAAACATGCGTCCCAGGGGCCAAATGCGGCCCACCAAAGGTTCCAATCCGGCCCCTGGGATGAATTTGCAAAGTGCAAAAATTCCACAGTCCAGGCTGTGGAACTCATTTTAGTTGTGGTTCCACATCCAGACCAATCTGATCTACAGTCAAATAATAACAGCAGAAGAACCCACAAAAAAGAATGACTGCAGATTTTCTTCTTGGTTTAATGTAAAAAAAAATATTGCACTATGCATATAAATAATGACATCTTCAAAGTTTTGTCTTTGTTTTAGTGAAAAAAAAAAAAAAAACATTAAATTATGGAAATACTTGCATTTACAAACTATCCTGTAACAATAGAATGTGAATAACCTGAACAAATATGAGCAACCTGAAAATTCTAAGAAAATTAAGCACAATTTGAACTATTTTCTGGCTGTTATTAAGTGTTTAGTGTCTGTAGGTCTGATCCATAATGCACATGGAGAAATGATAAGTTGAGGCAGAATATTGCTAAAATTGCACTAAATTTTCTTCAGTTTTTTTTTTTTTTATTTCAGTTTTTTCAGGTTATTCACCTTTTTTTGGGGGGGGGGATAGTTTATAAAAGTAAGTACTCTTCCGGTCCGTGTCTGTCTCATCGAGCGCTTTTTTTTTCGGGTAAATGTAACTAGTGAGCTAATTGGAGAGTGAACAGCCAATCAGAGTGTAGTTCCGCAAGCTCTCCGATTGGTTGGTTTTGTGGCACAATTGTAACGTGTGTGTCAAGTTGAGCGTGCGGACACGACAACCTGAGCGCGCAGGGAGAGGGAGGTTGAGCGAGAGAGGGAAGGGGAAAGTGAGCGAGCGCAGCGGTCTGTTTGTGCGCCATGGAAAGAATTTGTGAGAGAACATTATGAGTAAAACTAACATGCAAACGCATTTATGGAGCACAATATCGATGTTTGTTCGCTCAAGCGTAATTTCTTTTTGAAATATAATTGATGTGCCCGCAAAATATATTTTTATGTGCTCAAAATCTCTAATTGTGTGCTCAGAATCTATCGTTGCTCGCTCAAGAAACTGACACAAATATAATTC
>NC_043966.1:52437879-52592879 GCF_902148855.1 Sphaeramia orbicularis
TGTACAATTTTAGTTCATTACAAATTTTTCGCTCACACACACACACACACACACACACACACACACTGACTTTTTAATGTGTAAAACATACTGAAAATTGATTTTTGATCAATAACTGTAATCATTTGTCTTTTAGTCCCATAATAAGTTCTACATAGATAAGACTGTAAAAACAACAAGGTCTATTACATCTGTCCTTCCAAACAGTGTTCACATTCAGAGAAATCAGTAATTTTATTCAACAAACAAACAAACAAACAAACAAACAAACATTTATTTAGCCTATTTGTTTGTTTGTTTGAACTCTACAGGTAGAAATGTACTGGGAATAACCTGTGAAAAGGCCCTGTATTGATCCTTCTGTAGTTTGTTGACCAGTTGGTTGCCAACTTTGTCAGTGTGCTGTTTGGGTTCAGAGGAGTACAGAGGGTTTATTAAATGCTGATGGAACTGGAACAAAACAGTTAAGATGGATCATAAAATCAAACGAACTGAAAGATGCTAAAAGAGTCCAGACAGCTAAAAAGCACTGTGAGTCAGAAGAAAACTATTGATTATTGTGGGTTAAACAATGTGTCAGTCAGTCTTTTTCTAGTTGCAGTAATTATGACGATAGACTGACCCGTCCACATGTAGCTGAAGCGGTTCCAGTCTGATGCATTTTCAACATTACAACTACTAGCATTACAGTAAACTGAAGTTCATTTTAAGCATTAAATTAAAAAGAAACGGTTTCTGTCCGCACTCATCGAATGGAAAAGTTCTGCTCAGTGCCACTATGACTTCAGCTCCTCAGTCCTTCTCGACCCGGTTCCTGACTGTGGAATGCACTTTAAATGAGATCCTTTCAGGGTTTTTGTGTCTGTGTCTGTATAGCTGTCCATTTGTGGTTCTTTTCTGCGGGTGAGTTACCGGCCAAAAATCCTTCAGAAATTGCTTAAGCTGCACTATCATTAAATGCTCATTTGTCATACTTTGCTGACTAGGCTTTTAACCCACATTATACACAGTGGGACTGAATGCAGAGTTGAGGTTTGTGTTATCACAAGTTGGTGCTTCTTTATGTCAAACTGAAAAAGTAGTCATTTCAATGAATTTTTGTAAAAGTCATGTGGGTTGTGAGGAAATTGACAATTAATGAATCCAGGAGGGGAAAGATAGTTAAAAGGAAACACAGACGAAGAAGGAGGCTTTTTTTTTTTTTTTTTAATTTTTTGATTTTCCTTTTTTTTTTTTTTTTTTAAGTTTTTGATTTTACTTTTTTTTGGTATTTTTTTAATTTATAATTTTTTATTTCTAATTTTTTATTTTAAAATTTAATTTTTTAATGTTTTTTTTTGTTTTTTTATTTTTTGTTTTTTTGTATTTTTTAACACATTTTTAATTTTTAAATTTTTCTGAAAATTTTATTTTTTATTTTATTTATTTATTTATTTTTACTTTTTTATTTATTTATTTTTATTTATTTATTTATTTATTTATTTTGAATTTTAATTTTTAAATTTTTTTTTATTTTTCTTTTAGAGAGAGAAAAAAAAAAAGGAAGAAGGAGGCTAATAAAAGTTGAAAGAATGTGTTATCAGAAGTTGGTGCTTCTTTATGTCAAACTGAAGAAGTAGTAATTTCAATGAGTTTTTGTAAAAGTCATGTGGGGTGTGAGGAAATTGACAATTAATGAATCCAGGAGGGGAAAGATAGTTAAAGGAAACACAGAGGAAGAACAAGGCTATATATATATTTTTTTTTTACTTTCACATTTATTTATTTATTTATTTGTATTTTTTCTTTTTTAATTTAAAAATATATTTTTTTAAATTTTTATTTTATTTCTTATTTATTTATTTATTTATTTATTTTATTTATTTATTCATTTATTCAATTAATTAATTAATTAATTGTTTTAGAGAGAGAGAAAAAAAAAAGGAAGGAGACTAATAAAGGTAGAAAGAATGTATATTCCAGACATCTGGAGTGATAAACAACAGCAGGGCTTCATTTAAAGACTGGATCATGGGATGTTTTTACAGTTGTAGTCACATGAGGAGAAACGCCACATTCACACAAAGCTCACACTCACAAGGCTGGAGGTTCCTCATCACATACTGGATCGAACCATGACCGTTTTTAAAGGGTTTGCTCGACACACAGGGTAACAAGAACTGGGTTTAATCTATTTCCCGTTTGCAGAAAAATTCCTAAAGCACTGCAGTGTAAACTGAAATTTTTTTATGGCATCAATTTCTGAACTGGAGCACATTTAGGTCTAGTTCCTGTAGGACTATTCAATGTAACTTTTTGTGACTTCTGGCAAAACAAATATGAAATGCCTGTGAAAACTGGATCAAGCGCATTTCCCTAATAGGAAGGATAAGTCAATACACACAGACACACACACACAGACACACACAGACACACACACACAGACACACAAACAGACTGTCCGAGAAACCACAGGGAACTACATTTATAACTGCATGTTCGTATTACTGAGTTGAGTTTTTTACCTCTGCCAAGGAGGTTCTGTTTTTGCCGGGATTGGTTTGTTTGTTTGTTTGTTTGTTTGTTTGTTTGTTTGTTTGTCTGTCAGATTTCTGAATTGGCCTGGTATATTGGTATAGTCCAGACTGGGGGTATACTTTGGCCTGGTACACCGGGAAAAAAAAGGTGACTGAGTTATTTCTAGAAACAAGTTAATATTTCTGGAATGGACTTCAAATGAAGGCAGGAATTTTGGCTGTCACTGATATTACATTTTAAGGTACAGAACATCTGCATTGAGTTCAACGTCAATTATTGATGGAGACCAAAACAGAGCGAAAACATGATGCTGATGTCACCTAAAGTCTGCTGGTCATTAGAGTAAGACAACAGCTGTGGAACACGTGATCCAAAGAGACACGACTAATGTAAGAATTTGTTCAGGCATGTTTGGATGTGTAATGACGTGTGTGTTTACCTGGTCTTCATCACTGTCTGTTCCCTCCAAACTAATGGAGCTGTTCCCCTGAACCTGAGCCTGATGCAGAGACACAGAAAGGAGAGAATGACTGAAACCCAGAATGATACATAATCCATGTTTGTGTTTTTGGAACACTGTCTGAAATACATAGTGCTCTAGTGGACATATTGTACTTTCTGAGCTATAAGCCACACCTGAATATAAGCCGCACCTGAATATAAGCCACACCCACCAAATTTTAAAAGAAAAAATATTTGTACATATATAGGCCACATTTGACCATAAGCCGCAGGTGTCCACGTTGTAACATGAGATATTTACACAGAAAGATGGTAAACAGACAGATTATTTAAATATTTCTTTCCATCCCTTCACTGCTTTTTTCCAAACAGTGTCTGGAACACAGCAGTAAAACGGCAGGAACAGGCTGGTTCAAAAACCCAGAACAGTCATTGATCTGTATCTTCATCTTCGTCCTGCTCATTAAACCACTGCAGTCGTCTTCTTCAGTGTTCTTCAGTCGAACAGCCTCAGAGAGGCTCCGTCACACTCCTTCTCAGTCTCTCTTTGTGCTGCAGCTCTGTTTCCTTCTTCACAGACACATCGACTGGTTTGAACTTCAAAGCTGCATCATATTCATTTCTTTGTGTGTTTTCCATGATGAGGGTTTGTGCATGACACGCAAAATGACTTAAGTTAAAGGTGCAGGAGACTTTTGTGACCAATTTTTCCTCAGATCTGTCCGTCCTCAGTCATATCCTCAGTATCATGAACCTGTTCGTCTGTCATTATTCACCTGAATCTCTTGCATCACAGTGAACAGTTTCTTAGTTCCATCCACCACAAACAAACCATGTGTTTACGAACAGCGCCGGGAGGGAACTTGGGCATCTGAGGAATTTTGTCACGACGTGCATTGTGGGAAAGGGAGGTTCGTGCAGTCGCCTGACAGCAGCAGCGCGACCACATGATACTATATGGATGAAACAAACATGACACGGAAACGGCTGAAGGAATATGCACTGAGGGAAGGGAGCTCCTGCTGTTTCTGCATCATGTCTGTAGCAGCTGCCGCTGTCAGGTGGCTGCACGAGCCTCTGTTTCCCACAATGCACGTCGCAACAAAATTCCTCAGATGCCCGAGTTCCCTCCTGGCTCTGTGTGTAAACAAACGGTTTGTTTCTGGTGGACGGCACTAAGAAACTGTTCACTGTGATGCAAGAGATTCAGGTGAGTAATGACAGACGGACGGACAGGTTCATGATACTGAGGATATGACTGAGGATGGACAGATCTGAGGAAAAACTGGTCACGGAAGTCTCCTTCACCTTTAAGCTAAAACTTCTCCTCTTCATCACCTCTTCCACCTGTCTGTCTCACTTTGTGCTTCCTGTTAGAGCGCCCCCTGGAGGCCATTAGCCCAGAAAAATCTATACTCAGGCCACATCGTTGTATAAGCCGCAGGGTTCAAAGCGTGAGAAAAAAGTAGCGGCTTATAGTCCGGAAAGTGTGTGTGTGTGTGTGTGTGTGTGTTACCAGGGCTGTGTGGGTCGTGTATTCAGGTGGACTGCAGGGTAGACCGTCATCCTCCGACATGGTTCCCATGTCTTCTGTCCTCTTGACGCACATCAGGGACGGAGGAGAGCCCAGTCTAATGGCCTGCTTCAACTGGAGCTAAACATAAAAACCCAGCACAGCATTACTGGTGTTGCTACATGTCAATGAAAATCATGGGTTTTTAGATATCAGTGGGAATACGTCAGCCCTCTAACATTCTAATCTTGGAAAAATAGTTCCCCTGATTTAACCTGAAGTGGAGGTGCTTTCCCTGGTATGAGTGCAGAGAAACAGGAGCCAGCTCCTGCTGTTTGTTTAATAAGATACAGTCTTCAGTGGTAGACAAAGTATTCAGGTTATTTATGAAAGTAAACGTTCTAATTCCACACTGTCAAAGTGTGTATGAAACTTTTGCTATTATATGCGATAATATTTCATTATACTGATGGATGTGCTTTTGGGCTGAACTTATTTGACCTACTTTACATACTACTGGTTACTTTCATCTATATTTTGGCGGTCCCGTTTGGGGCCCTGAAGGCCCTTAGTGGCACTAACTGCCTTTGGCATTTGTGCTGTAAATTCCAAACTGTAATTACCATGAAACTGTACATTTTGCACGGCTAAAATGTACTGAACTAGAGCTTCAACCTTGAAGATTTATAGTTTTTCTGTCTTACACTCCCTCCCATCCAGCTTTTTTTGTTTTGTTTTATTGGAATTTTTATGTAACAAAGACGTCATAAAAGAGACATTTCCTTTTAAATATGTTTCTGCTCCCAAAAACAAGCATAGATGAGAATTAATACAAAATTGTATCCCTTGGCCCTCAGTGCAGATTACTTTAACGTCTTTTACAGGAACCTTTCTGGGGAACTCTCATCTACAGCAGTGCATCATATTCTTTAAGACACAGGTGTCAAACATGCGGCCCGGGAGCCAAAACCGGCCCGCCAAAGTTTCCAATCTGGCCCGCGGGATGAATTTGCAAAGCGCAAGTTAGGGCATCGAACTCAAAAATGATATAATAACCCATAAATAATGACAACATCAATTTTTTTCTCTTTGATTTAGTGCATAAAACACTAAATTATGTAAATATTTACATTAAGCAACTATCCTGTAACAATAAAATGTGACTAACCTGAAATGTCTGAAGAAAATTCAGCACAATTTGAACTATTTTCTGCCTGTTCCTGAGTATTTCGTGCCTTTGTAGATCTGATCCATAATGCACGTGTATAAATGATAAGTCGAGGCATAATATTGATAAAACTGTTCATATATTTCTTAACAAATTTAATTTTTCAGGTTATTCACATCCTTTTTGTTTGGATAGTTTGTAAATGTCAATATTGTTATAATTGAATGTTATTTTTTGCACTAAAACAATTTGAAGTTGTCATTATTTATTGCTATCATGCTAGTATTTTACTGGTCCAGCCCACTTCCGATTAAATTGGGCTGAAAGTGGCCCCCGGAAGAAAATGAGTTTGACACAACTGCTTTAAATCATTATATGTTTTCAGTGGCCCATGTGGTATCGCTAGAAAGACTACTTTTCACAAGTATAGAAAAACAGACCTATTTTCCATGTTGTGGCAAAGCAATTCCAGCTAGAGTTTGGTTTAGTTTACAGAGACATTATGCATCTAATTTTACTTCCATGGAGTTTGTGTTGGAGTCTGTGCTGTGCTAGGAGATGGTTGTTTCTAGAGGCTCGCTAACTCCATTTCTAAGCTAAAACTAGTTAGCGCTGCACAGTGAGAGCATAAATCATATCAAACTACCTAAAACCTGTACAAAGTAAACTACTTATCAGGCTGTTAATTAGGATGATTTAGGTAAGGTACATGATGAGCTGTTCACACACTGGAAGTAAAAAGGCCATTAATATGATTACATTTTTATATGTGTGTTACATATTGTACCTTTAAGAAGGAGAAACTGTAAAACTGTAATCTAAAACAGTACTGAATGAAACAGTACTTACTTAGGGGTCCGTATCAATAACCTTCTTTGCTGGAAACCACACATAGACAACTTGTACAATAAACTGCAGCAAAGACTGTGTTTTTTAAGACGACTGAGGCTGTATGGGGTCAGCAGGCAGATCATGCAGATTTTTTACAGAGCTATCTTAGAGAGCCTCATCAGATATGGCATCACAGCCTGGTACGGCAACTGACCAGTCCAACTGCAGAACAGGCTGGACAATACGCACCAAACAGCAACGAAGATTATAGGGATGAGAGAAGATCCGTCCATAGATCATCTGTAGAACCAGTCGGTCATGAAACAAGCAACAAAAGTCTCTTCAGACTCGACTCATCCATTGTCCTCTGAATACGAACTTCTTCCATCAGGAATTGAAAAGAAAATTTTCGCATCCCAAAGTGCAAAACTAACCGCCTCAAATTATCATTTGTCCCAGCGTCCATTAAGCTGCTGAACGATGTTAAAAACTAGTGTCATAGAACAACGAACGACAAACACACAGCACTTCAGCACTTTTTTTTTTCCCTCTGCACTTTAGGCGTCTGTATGTGTTCTGCGTTGTGATTGTCAAATGCAGTCCACGTCTGTTTTATATGACAGACTAACTGTCACTGTTATAATGTGTCCATGTGATGATGTTTTTTATCTGGTCTTGTGAAGCACTGATATGTAACACTGTGTCCAAGATGAATTTCCCTCAGGGGACAATAAAGTTTATTTTACTTTTTACTTACTTTACTTTTTTACTTTACTTTACTGAAGCTGTCAGACAAAGGGGCAAGAGTTGGAATATAAAGTACAGCCATGGCTCAGATGGTAGAGCGGGTCGTCCAATAACCGAAGGGTTGGCGGTTTGAATCCCCCTCTGTCCCAGTCATGTGCTGTTGTGTCCTTGGGCAGGACACTTCACCCTCCTTCCCTCCAGTGCTGCTGCTCACACTGGTGTATGAATGTGTGTGAACGTTTGGTGGTGGTGGGAGGGGCCGTAGGCGCAGATTGACAGCCACGCCTCTGTCAGTCTGGCCCAGGACAGCTGTGGATACAGATGTAGTTTAACTCCACCAGAGGGAGGATGTGAGAGCGAATGAAGAATGGATCCACTGTGTGCTTTGACTATGCGTTCATAGAAAAGCGCTATAGAAATCTAATCCATTATTATTATGATAAAATGGAATCATTCAACTAAAAGTAACCCAAAATTGTACGTAGAGTCAATGGAAACCCTAACTGGTACTTGTGTACATGTATTTAGTCACATTCCACCACTGAGAGCTGAGTTAGAAGTATAAAGCTGTGTTCGAACATGCACTGTTGAAAAGAGAATGTCCACTGGGGACAGTTGGCTGGCACCCCGAAGGGAAACTGCTCATCTTACATTGTGTGTGTGTGTGTGTGTGTGTGTGTGTATCACAGAAACTCAAACTAACAGAGCTGTTATCAGTGTGTTATGTTTGTCCCTGTAACAGTCATTCAAGGACTCTTTTACCATTAAGTGCAACACAAACACTGGACAATAAGGCTTTTCTTTAGCCGGGCTGGCACACACCTCGTACCTGATAAGAGGACACAGCCCGCTTCAGCTGGAAATGTTCATATTGGAGATATTATAGTGTACTTACAATCCCAAACAAACCAGATGCAGTTTGCCATTAAACCGTGACAGACATAATGACAGTGTTCTTAGGAAGAGTATTGTAGAAGAGTGCTGTTAGATGCAAAAACAATGGGACATCTCTCAAATGGAGTGGACTGCTCGTACTTACTAAGGCTCCAGAAAACACTTTTACTGAATGATGGAGACCAGTGTTGACTTTACTCATACACTTAAGTTTATCAGCCATTAGAGCAGTGGTTTCCAACCTTTTTTTGTTCGTGACCCCATTTTAACATCACAAATTTCTGCTGACCCCAGACATTCAAAACAGAGAGATTTTTTTTTCTAAAATTCATTTGTTTTTGATCATGTAATAGTTTGCTGTACTATGTTGCAAATAAACCTTAACTGTAGAGGACATAGTCTATATAATGTATAATTTATAATGTCTATATAATGTATATTATTGTGGACGGAGGCAGAAAAGCCAGGTGTAGATTACACAATGAACATTTGACACATAAACAGAACCACAGTGCTTCAGTTTCAGCTTCAGAGTTTGTCATGTCTTTTATGTATTGGGAGTGTCTCTCTCAACTCTCAACTAAGTGTTTTTTTTTTTTTTTTTTATCAATTAGTAGAAATTTCGGGCGACCCCATTTGAATTCCAGGTGACCCCACATGGGGTCCTGACCCCAAGGTTGAAAAACACTGCTGTAATGTCTGTAAAACAGAATTTCAATTTGAACACAGGAAAATTTTGAAATATAACATTAGATCCTGTTGTGATCAAATACAAATGTGTTTAGTATTTGTGCAGATTTCTGGTGTAATTCAATTCTTCCTGGAAATAATCATTTAAAAAAAAAAGAAACAAAACCAATAAAAATTGCCTTTTTAACAGTATCATAATATATCGTGATATATCGTATTGTGATCCTAGTATTGTGATTTGTATCATATCACCAGATTCTTGCTGATACACCCCTCTACCACTGATTGGCTTGTACAGCCTAATATTTATAAAACTGAATCCCATCCATGATATATGTTCTATTTATGCCCCTGGGCTGTAATGACACTAAGTAAACGTGTCATCACCTTGACTGAACAGCGCTGCCTTTGACTGCTGGGTCACTGTTAGTCCTAAAGACATTACAGCACAGGGGTCAAACATGCGGCCCGGGGGCCAAATCCAGCCCGCCAAAGGGTTCAATGCAGCCCATGAGATGAATCTGTGAAATGCAAAAATTACACTGAAGATATTAACAATCAAGGATGTTAAAATCATTTTAGCAGAGGTGTTTTCTGTCAGACTGCAGTGGAAGCTCAGCTTCCCCTAAAATGACTCCAATTAAATGCTCAAATCTGTTCGGTTGCTTTCATTTCATTGACTCCAAATGTGTTGGAACATGTTCCTCTCAGACCAGTTTGTTCAGAATCAGTTTGATCCCAAATCAGTGGACTGGATGTTGTTCACTGTCTGTGTTTTCTCCTCCATCTCTGCTCAGTGCATTTGTCCGTAGACGCTCAGCGTCCATGCACTTCAATGGGACTGAGTGGAACTGGTTTTTTCATTGACTCTAAACTGAATGCTAATTGGATAAATGCCACCATGTTGTCCCGCCCCCGGACGTTCAGCGTCTCTGGGGGTGAATGGAGCTGTGGGCGGAGCTCGGCCGGGCTGGATGCTGAGCTTCCACGTGCTGATTGGAGGATGGGTCCAAAGGCTGAATCCTGTTTGACTGACAGCTGTTTTCAGATCTGCTCCTTCACTGACACAGTTCAGTTTAATACCGTCACACATTCTGCTGTGAAATCACAGAAACCAAATTACTTGTTCATTTCTTGCACTGGAAATAAAACACACTCATTGTACTTCCTGGTTTCAATTTAACATAATTTCAATGTTTTCTTGTTTACTTGGTACGATAAGGTCACTGACCATTTTCTTAAAAGGAACGGAGGGACGAATTTATGTTTAAATAACTTGACGTTTTCACCTTCATCAGGAGGAACTGTGATCACTTTGCTTTGTGTGCGTGTGTTTGTTTGTTTGTTTGTTAGCAGGATAACTCAAAAAGTTATGGATGGATTTTCAGGAAATGTTAATACTGGCACAAGGAAGAAATGATTAAATTTTGGTGTTGATTGGGGGTGGGGGGGCCTTGGCGGAGGTCTGCGCTCTCCGAGTGCTTTTCTTGTTTTTTTATGTAAACCGACAATGAGCTTCCCCTCTCTGAAAGACGAGCAGCCGCCACTGCATTTTAGGTCAATTCAATCTGAAGTGGGTCAGACCAGTAAAATACTATTATAACCTATAAATAATGAAAAAAGCTATTTTTTCCTCTTTGTTTTAGTGTAAAAAAAAGTTAAATTACACAAAAATGTTTGCATTTACAGACTAGCCTTTTACAAAAAATGTGAATAGCCCGAACAAATATGAACCTGAAATATTTTAAGAGAAGTATGTGGAATTATACCAATATTTTGCCTGTTATTAAATGTTTTGTGTATTTGTAGATCCACTGTGGTCTGTAAATTGTGATTCACATGCATAAATTATAACTATGGTGCAATATTGTTAAAATTGCACTTATTTTTCCTAAGAATTTTCAGGTTGTTCATATTTGTTGATGTTGTGTTCAAGTACAGTTCGTAGATGTAAACATTTTCATTATGGAATTTTACTTTTTTCACTCAAAAACATAGAAAAAACCTTTGGAGTCGACATTATTTATAAGTTCTTATCCTATTATTTCACTGGTCCGGCCCTCTATATATCATATTAGGCTGAATGTGGAACTGAACTAAAATGAGTTTGACACCTCTGCATTACAGCACCAGATTCAGACTCCACTGTTTGTTTATTATTGCTTATAAATCCCTGAAGTGAAATCCTCTTTTCTCTCTGCTGCTCCCACAGGCAGGTCAGAGGTGAGGGTCAGAGATTTACTACTTTCTTCAAGGACTGACTGACACTGCCAAATTTAGATAGTTGTTGTTCACAGGCTTAAATCCTGTCTCTCTGGTGAAAGAGCGTCATATAAAAGGTCCAATGTGAATGTTTTTAGATGTAGGGCTGTGTATCGGCAAGAATCTGTCGATACGATACAAATCCCAATACGAGGATCACGATACAATATATCACGACATGTCATGATACTGTTAAAAAGGCAATTTTTGTTTGTTTCTTTTTTTAAAATGATTATTTCCTGGAAGAACTGAATTACATCAGAAATCTGCACAAATACTAAACACATTTTTATTTGATCAGAACAGGATCTAATGCTATATCACAAAATGTTCAAACTGTGTTCAAACTGAAATTCTGTTTTACAGACATTCCAGTTTCAGATCCTGTTCAAATGTTCAGATTCTATTAGTTCAGAACTAACATCAGAACAGTATTTGAGTTCAATCCCAACAAAGGAACTGACATTATTGAATAAAAGAGTGTTAAATAATAATAAATAAAGTATAAACAAAAATCAACCTCCACAACATCTGCATTTGAATAAATACCTAAAAATATCGATACAGTACCTTTTAATATCAATACAGTATTGTGAAATGAAATATCACAATATTTTGCAGAACTGATATTTTCTCACACCCCTATTTAGACGTTTATGCATTATGTTTGTTAGACGTACCTGCAGTGACTTGACTTTCCCATGAATGCTGTCCTGAGACGCCCCCAGAGCCTCGTTGGCCTCAGAAGAGTCCGAAACAAAGACGGAGTCATGTGACAAGGCTTTGCTGCCCAGGCTGATCTTTGACCTTTGGGGAATATGAAGAGGAAGAAATAAACAAAGCAGAATGTCAAACATCACAGCTAGTGAAACCAAATACACAGAAGTGCTTGAAAATACAGTTAACTAACTAACAATGCTGACAGTTTGAAGTCTGATCCCCCGTTTGTGTCCGTGGTTTATTTCCCCAAATACATTTTTCTTCCAAAGGACATTAGGAGGAACTCTGCATTTACTAAAAATCCAAGCCGATATATCCTGTAACACCGAGGAGGAGTGAGGCGCAGACATGACAGGAAGTGGCACCACTTAGAAAAACAAAAGGAAATCAGGACTGTTCACAGGAAGACACATTCCTCTGGCTGAAATGAAAACAGGAAGCCATGAGCCTCCACTGAGACAAGTTTGGAAAACCAGGGGATGGGTGTTAAAACATCAGCTTCCTTTCTTCAATTATCTCCATCTTTTTCACACAAGGGGAGATATTTACCCACACCAGGGTTCTCAAACTCCTGTTCTTTCAGGTTCCACATTCAGCCTGATCTGATCTGCAGTGGACCCAACCAGTCAAATAAGAACAGAAGAACCTAGAAATAATGACAACTGCAAATTTTTGTCTGTGTTTTAGTGCAAAAAAACCCAATTAAATTATGAAAATACTTACCTTTATAAACTATCCAAACAAAAAAGATGTGAATAACCTGAAAAAACTGAAATTTCTCAAGAAAAATAAATGCAATTTTAACAATCTTCTTCCTCCACTTCTCATTAGTTCATGTGCATTCTGGATCAGATCTACAAAGACAATAAACACTGAGGAACAGGAAGAAAAGAGTTCAAACTGGACTGAATTTAATACAGACATTTCAGGTTGTTCATATTTGTTCAGGTTATTCACATTTTATTGTTACAGGATAGTTTGTAAATGTAAATATTTTCCTAATTTAATGTTATTTTTTGCACGAAAACGAAGACAAAAATTTGAAGTTGTCATTATTTATAGACATAATGTAATATTTTTTTTCATATCAAACCCAACATGAAATAATCATTTATAATTTTTATATCATTCCCAAAACCTGTGTTCCTTACTGTCATGACGAGAGATTCATTGTCTGGATATGTTTGTTTTCAAATCAACATGTGATTGATGACCATAATGATCAATCCTGTCTGATATGTGGCCAGGAACCAGTCAGTTTTATGGAAGTCAATCTGTCTCATCAGATTTTAAATTATAAAAGCCATTGAATTTCTAGCACTGAATTTTTTTTTGCACTGAAATTAAGTATCTGAATTTTTTGTCTCTGAATTCACCTATGTTCATGAATTTAGAATAAAAAAAAATTCAGATGCAAAAAAATTCAGATGCAAAAAATTTAGATGCAAAAAATTCAGATGCAAAAAAATTCAGATCACACATCCGTGTTGACTGTCTTCCTGCATCGGTGTCACATGACCAACCTAACATAACTCAGTTGGATGGCTGTCGGTTCAACTTGAGATAGAATCAGTTGCTTTTCCTTGGTGTCCCGGATGTGTGATCTGAATTTTTTGCATCTGAATTTTTTGCATTTGCATTTTTTGCTTCTGAATTTTTTGCATCTGAATTTTTTTTTATTCTAAATTTATGAACATAGTTAAATTGAGAGACAAAAAAATTCAGATACTTAATTTCAGTGCAAAAAAATTCACTGCTAGAAATTCAATGGCTTTTATAATTCAAAATCTGATGAGACAGATTTACTTCCATACAGTCGGCTCTTTTGTTTCCACTGTGCACTGACCTCAACTCCTAAGTGCATTACACAAGTAACCTGGCAGCCGCTCTGACTACAGGACTTTACCTTCATTTTCGTCACAGCAGGAGTAAATGGCATCTTATTGTTCACCTTTATATACAGTCTGTGACAGAAATAGTCATGACTGAAACTATTGACCATGGAGGAGCAAAGAGGAGGAGCACAGGCTCCAGGAATGACATGAAAATAATCATGAAAAATCATGATTTCAGGCACATTAAGCTAACTGTTATATCCATATTTGGGATTTCAGTACAAACAAAAAGGACCTAGGACAGGGCTGTCAAACTCATTTTAGTTCAGTTCCACATTCAGCCTGATTTGATCTCCAGTGGGCCGGACCAGTAAAATAATAACAGTGAAAAAAGTAAAATTATATTATGATCAGGTTTACATCGACAAAGTTTCCTTAAAAATGTGAAAAACATGAACAACTTGAATTCTTAAGAAAAAAAAGTGCAGTTTTAACAATATTCTGCCTCGGTTTATCAGTTTATCATTTACACATGTGCATTACAGTCACACAAAAACATTTAGTAACAGAATATTGGTCAAATTGCATTTACTTTTCTGAGGACATTTCTGTTTGTTCATATTTGTTCACGTTTTTTTTTTAAAGTATAGTTTGGTAACGTAAACATTTTCATGTAATTTTACTTTTTTACACCAAAAAAACAAAGAGAACATTTGGGGTTGTCATTATTTACAGGTTATAATGATAATATTTTACTGGTTCTGACCCACTGGAAATCTAATTGGACTGCATGTGTGTGTATGTGGAACCTGAATTCAAATGATTTTCACACCATTGATTTTTAATATCTTCAGTGTAATTTTTGCATTTCACAAATTCATCACCAGGGCCGGATTGGACCCTTTGGAGGGGCCGGATTTGGCCCCCAGGCCACATGTTTGACACCTGTGACCTGGGATGTTTGTATTTAGTAACATCACTTTTGTATAATTGCATTTTAAATAGAAATTCCTGCAAAAGCTCAGTGGAATGGCTGTTCCATCAGTAGCTGTGTAATACTAATTGACTCCTTTAATTGGAAAATAGGATCCCAGACATTAAAACGCTGACAGACAATCATGCTTAAATAACAGTGCATGTGTGTTTGTGTGTGTTTGGTCTTACCCAGAGCCCTTCTCTTTCTCAGATTGTGTGAGTGTGTTATTTTCAGATGTTTTGCTAATGTTGTCAGTTGATTGGCTGCCTTTAAGTGCTGCTTCTGCTCCAGAGGACGATGGCTCCTTTCTCTTCTTTCTAGTGAAGAATTTTTTAAATGTCTGAAACTTGGACTTCTTCTTTCCTGAAAGAACAAGTGACAGAAAGTTTAACGTCCAGAGCATGGGTGTCAAACACATTTTAGTTCAGGGGCCAAATTCAGCCAAATTTGATCTGCAGTGGGCCAAACCAGTGAAATAATAACAGAATAATATATAAATAATGTCAACTCCAAACTTTTCTCTGTTTTAGAGCAAAAAAAAGTTAATTTACATTATGAACAGGTTTACATCTACAAACTATCCTTTCAAACAATGTGAATAACATGAACAAACTGAAAAAATAAGTGTAATTTTAACAATATTCTGCCTCAGTTTATCATTTCCACATGTACATTAGAACGTACAGATCACAGTGGATCTACAAACACATAAAACATTGAGTAACAGGCAGAATATTGTTAAAATTGTACTTGCTTCTCTTAAGACATTTCAGGTTATTCACAATTTTTGCAAAATTATACTTTGTTTTAGTGTAAATACATGAAAATATTTACATTTACAAAGAGAAACATTTGGAGTTGTCATTATTTATTATTATTATGATAGTATTTTACTGGTCTGACCCACTGGAGACTGAACTGGTCTGAATGTGGAACCTGAAGTAAAAGGATTGTTAATATCTTAGTGTAATTTTTTCATTTCACAAATTTATCCCAAGGGCCGGACTGGACCCTCTGGCTGCATGTTAGACACCTGTGTTCTACAGCATAGCTGTCAAACTCATTTTAGTTCAGGGCTCAAATTCAGCCAAATTTGGTCTGCAGTGGGCCAGACCAGTAAAATAATAACATAATAATATATAAATAATGTCAACTCCAAACTTTCCTTACATGATGAAAATGTTTACATCTACAAACTGTCCTTTAAAACAATGTGAATAACATGAAATACCAGAAATAAGGGCAATTTTAACAATATTCTGCCTCAGTTTATCATTTATACATGTACATTTCAACATACAGATGACAGTGGATCTACAAATTACACAAACATTTAGTATCAGGCAGAGTATTGTTAAAATGACACTGACTTCTCTTTAGGGATTTCAGGTTTTTCATATTTGTTCAGGATATTTATGTTTTTTGTGAAATCATAGTTTATTTTAGTGTAAATGCAGGAAAATTACATGTAAATGTTTACATTTATGAAGAGAAAAATTTGGAGTTGTGAGTATTTACAGTTTATTATGATAATATTTTCCTGGTCTGTATGTGGAACCTGAATTAAGATTAGGGCTGTGTATTGGCAAGAATCTGGCGATATGATACAAATCACAATACTAGGATCATGATATGATATATCACGATATATCATGATACTGTTAAAAGGGCAATTTTTTGTTTGTTTCTTTTTTTTAAATGATTATTTCCTGAAAGAACTGAATTACAGCAGAAATCTGCACAAATACTAAACACATTTTAATTTGGTCAGAACAGGATCTAATGTTCTATCACAAAATGTTCAAACTGTGTTCAAACTGAAATTCTGTTTTACAGACATTCCAGTTTCAGATCCTGTTCAAATGTTCAGATTCTATTAGTTCAGAACTAACATCAGAACATTATTTTAATTCAATCCCAACAAAGGAGCTGATATTATTTAATAAAAATTGAAGAAAAACAAAAAAACAAAAATGAACCTCTAAAATATTATTTGAATTAATACCTAAAAATATCGATACAGTACTTTTTAATATTGATACATTATTGTGAAATGAAATATTGTGATATATTGCAGAACCGATATTTTCTTACACCCCTAATTTAGATTTTTGTGAATATCTTCAGTGTAATTTTTGCATTTCACAAATTCATCCCACAGGCCAGATTGGAACCGTTGGTGGGCCACATTTGGCCCCCGGACCGTATGTTTGACACCCCTGGTCTAGAGAATTACCTTTGTCTCAGCTTCACGGTGAGTCATTAAACTGAAGGGTACAGTGATTTATTAATGACAAAATTACACGTCCATTTTCTTTACATGCTGCCCTCATCTGAAGTGCAGTTTGAGCGGTTAGGCCAGTGTGGGCTGTGGAAGCCCCCCCCAGGTAAAGCCACACACAGACCCATGAGTGTGCACGAACGTGAAAGCACATGCACACACATACCTGCGCTTGTAAAACCTCCCCTCAAGTGAGTCCACATCCATTAGCACAGCAGTGGAAAAACTCTCCAACTGTTTTATAACTCTGTAAACAGCTACAAACTGCCTTCAGTCGAACGTGAAAGCCCACCAGTCGTCTGTCTGAGCGACTCTTTAGCCTTCATATAGACCAAGGTTATCATAGTTTCTGATTTTTCATTATAGTTTAGTTTTATTTTGTTTTGACTTTTTTTTCTCTAATTCAGTTAGTTTTAATTTGTTTTTAGAGCAGGTTTGCTAGTTTTTATTAGTTTCCATTTTTTCTGAATACTTAGTTTTAGTTTAGTTTAGTTTTAGTATTAGTTTCAGTTTTTTCACATATTTTATCTTCCTCGTCGTCCTATTCAAAGAAATCAGTGAGGTTACCCTGGACGCTTTATTTGGGGGTGGAGTTGGGGCGGCTCTGACTGAGCACAGACACAAACATATGTACATACACCCGGGTAAATTCCCTGTAGCAGGTTGGAGGGGTTAATGTAGGTGGGGGTGCGATCCATACACATCACTTACGTGAAAACGAAACTGAAACTTTCCATACTTTCACCGTTGGCCTCCTGACGTCTATACCTCTGTTATATCACTGATCTGAGACGAAGTTTTCACATGTTCTATCCTATAGCAACACTGACAAAGACGAAAACCAAGGGAATTTTATCCATAATTTTTATACGTTTTAGTTAGTTTTGTAAACACACAATACAGTTTCAGTTAGTTATTGTTTTTTTTCCTTTAATTCAAGTTTTTATTTATTTCAGTTAATGAAAAAGTTTTTTCAGTTTTAGTTTTCATCATTTTGTTCATTTTCGTTAACGATAATAACCTTGGCACAAACACCCAGACTAAAAAGGAGACAGATATTCTTAATTACAACCAAACTGTTTTATATTAGTTTGCAAACAGCACATTTTGCTCAATTAGATTTAGTAAAAGTTGTTATTAAAGATGTAAGTAGATGTAAGATGTAAGTAAAAGATGTTAATAGGATGACATTAAGTGGAATGGAATGGAACTACAAATGTAACTAGAAAAGAAGCAAAGAAAACTAGAGAAATTGTGCAAGTGGTCTAGATCCACAAGCCCTTCAGCTGGTTGATAACCACTTTCAAGTTCATGAATGGTTGGTTTTGTTGATCCAGGTAAGAAATCCTGGGTCTGAATTTGCTTTGCGCCACAGGTCCAGGTTTGGTAAAACCCACCAGGCAGCTCAGTGGCATCACCATGAAGATTCACTGAGTACTGATCCTACAGTTACTGTGCATTCTTTCAACTAACCCAGCGCCATTCACTGACAGGAAAAGGTGTAAGACAGGTAACCGGCCTCAGGACCCTGAAGGCCTCAGGTACGAGACTGCACTGAGACCAAAAAAACCCAGAGTCATAGAAATAGAGGAGCCGTGAACAAAAGAGCAGCTCCGAGAACACAAACCCAACTGTGATCCAACTGTCTGGAGAATTCCCGTCCCTGGGCCATGGAACTGCTTTTGAGCAGGCTTAAAATAAGACGCAGCTCTTTATAAACTGCATGTGTCATTTTTGTCCTTCTTCTGCCGGGGAAACCTTGAGCATTCCTTCTCTTTCTCTAAAAATATGCGTCATGGTTGGAACTGAATCACAGCAGAAAAATGTCTGGAATCTGAATCTGGAACTCAGGCCAAGACGCTTAAATACAGTTCTGGGTCATTGGCTTGAAAACACATCACAACACGGTAAAGACGATTTATTTGACTAGATATGCTGTGATATTTAACAAATGCACTCAAACATACACATGAACAGCTGACTTCACTTTGTGAGAAACACCACAGAAACACAATCACTGACACATACTGTAGCACCTGCTGTGCTGTTTACATGAACTACCATCCAAATACAAATACAAGGGTGTCACACATGGAGCCCGGGGACCAAATGCGTCCCACCAAAGCCTCCAATTCAGCCTCTGGGATGAATTTGTAAAGTGCAAAAATTCCACAGTCCAGGCTGTGGAACTCATTTTAGTTGCGGTTCCACATCCAGACCAATCTGATCTACAGTCAAATAATAACAGCAGTAGAACCCACAAAAAAATAATGACTCCAGATTTTCTTCTCAGTTTAATGTGAAAAAATATTACATTCTGCCTATAAATAATGACAATTGGGTCAAGTCACGCACCTGTTGTCACAACCTGGCTCTAAGGTTGTGCCAAAAATGGAGACAGAGGAGGAGGTACAAAAAAGTAACAGTGATTTATTAAATAAACTAACCATAAACAGAACACTGTTAACAAAAAAACAAAAGACGACGGTCAAGAAGAGCATGTGGACCAGGCAGACCAGATCAGGGAGCAGACACGGGAGAAAGACCAGACCAGACCAGACCAGACCAGACCAGACCAGCCCTCTGAATATAGATAATGATTTCAAACTTTTTGTCGTTCAATAGTATCACATCTTAAGTTTCCAAATCCATTAAAATTTTTGTCAAAAAAGGATTTTCAAGAAAATTGCGGACCTTTTACATGAACTAAATTCAGTCCCTCGGACAGTTCTCTAAGAATGAAAAATAACATAACTGATCATTGCTATAATTTGAAATCTCGATCATATATTTCTATTTTCAGTATAGTTTTATGACCTTTATCCTTTTATCATTATAAAAATAATTTTGAAAAATTGATGTGAATTGCCTTTTAAAGCATTTTAATATCAGATGGTGTTGGTTTCAAAATTTTTGTCTTTGTTTTCGTGCAAAAAATAACATTAAATTTTGAAAATATTTACATTTTACAAACTATCCTGTAACAATAAAAGGTGAATAACCGAACAAATATGAACAACCTGACATGTCTGTATTAAATTCAGTCCAGTTTGAACTCTTTTCAGTCTGTTCCTCAGTATTTAGTGTCTGTAGATCTGATCCAGAATGCACATGGACTAATGAGAAGTTCAGGCAGAATATTATTAAAACTGCACTGATTTTTCTTAAGAAATTTCAGTTTTTTTCAGGTTATTCACATCTTTTTTGTTTGGATAGTTTATAAAAGTATTTTCATAATTTAATGGGGGGTTTTTCACACTAAAACATAGACAAGAATTTGGAGTTGTCATTATTTTTAGGTTCTTCTGTTCTTATTTTACTGGTTTGGCCCACTGCAGATCAAATCAGGCTGAATGTGGAACCTGACAGAACAGGAGTTTGAGAGCCCTGCACACATAGATGCTCATATTTCCTCCTCTACTCTGTCTGGACCACACAGGACTCTCTTGCTGTATTCACTGAGGAGATCCCCGCATGCTTTTGATGACACTTCAGAGACCTTTCCACATTGGCAAAACCAGAAATCAGGGGGAAACACCAGCTGACGCTGCCATTTATCATGTGCTATTTTAGGTACAATACACTATTAAGTTTTTAAAGGTCTGCTGGCATTAGAAGGGCCGACTAACTATAGAAGGTCAGTGCGGCAGCTCTATGGTCATTGTCAGGCTAACATTAGAAATATATTTTCCTGATGTTGGGAAAAAGTGGAAATGTCAGGCCTCTTACACGGTGAGAAGATGATGACCTTTGAAAATACTGGAAGAAGAACTGAGAGGGTCTGGTGGAATACAGTCATTTCAGAACACTGTTCAAATGCACCTGTAGAAATTAGAATTAGCATAATTATTTTATCATTTCTAATTACATATCTTCATTTGTTTTCTTTTACTTTGTTTTATCATGTGTATCTTAGCTGTTTTGCAGCATTTTATTTGATTTTAATTTAACATCATTGTTCTTGCACTTACACTGATTAGTCTTAACATTGTGATCTCCAATAGATGAAGTAATAATAATGTAGATTATCTTGTTGCAACAGCACGTCTCTGTGGGTGGGACATACTGTTGAATAATGTTCAAGTGAAAATAATTATTCTACACAGTTGTATTGGGTGCAGTAAAAAGGGCAGTTATAAAAACTTGTAAAAAAAAAAAAAAAAAAATCAAATCAGACTTTGATTTTCCTCAAAATTTAGAAATGCCCCCAAGGTGATTCAAAAAAGACAATTACATGATAACTATGAAAAACGGTGAAAAAATCTAAAGGTTGTGGTGTGTGTTCAGTGAGCACAGATGCTGGAGTTATTGTGGTTATTGTGTATGGAAGACCCTAGCACAGCATGTTAAAGAACATAAGCCAAGCTAAAGTCCTCAAATATTTTTAAGCATTCTATCAGTTATTCTTGTTGTGTTTTTACTTATTGATTACTGCATTTGCACTATTTCTTTAAGTAAATGTCCTGAAGTGTATACAGTTCATATAAGTCTGTAATACATTGTTGATTGTCAACTTTTTATACTTCCTACATAATTTTAATTTGGCTTTTAACTGATGCTTCTGTTTTATCTACTCAAAGGTTTTATAGTTATATTTAATATATATATCTTAAGATTCTTTTAACCAGTGCCTCTGTTTTATCATTTTAATGTTTAATATTTTTATTATTTTGATATATGTCTTAAATTTAGCTTCTCTTAATCAATTCTTTTATATCTTTTTAATGTTTCTTATTCTCTGGTGTTTCATCAGAGGGAGCCCTCCATGCCGGGGGGCGGCTGTGGACTCCGGGGGCTGTGGCGCCTTCTCTCACTGGGGTCCGCTCCTTTCTGGTGGGTGGGGGTCCCAGTTGGCCCTCTCCCACTGGTTGGGATGCAGGGCTGTGTGGCTGGTGCCTGGTCGCCGGGGTCGGCGGCTGCCTCCTGGTGCGGATGGCTCCCTGAGACAGCGCCTCCTCTTTTACTTTTACTTGTACATTTTTGTTCTGGTCTACCCGTGCTCAGCCAGTCTTCTTAAGTATGTGTGAGCTTGTGGGTTTGCATGTATATGTGTGTGTGTGTGTGTGTGTGTGTGTGTGTGTATGTGTGTGTGCGGGTGAGTGGGTGGGTGTGGGTGGGGGGCGGTACTGATTTTTAAACTGATATGTAAAGCACTTTGTGCTACAGTTTTTAATGTATGAAAAGTGCTATATAAATAAAGATTATTATTATTATTATTATTATTATTATCATATTTTGTTATATAGATCTTTATTTGGACATTATTTACTTAAAATAAATTAATAAAGTTGTTGCTTATATAATCATCACAGTACATGCCTATTTGTTTGGCATTCAGGGTGGGATTCCCAAAGAATTTTGTTGCCCCTGGGGCCCAATGAGCCCTTCTCGCCCAGGGCCCCAACAGTGTCAAGCAACGGCTCTGATTGTCCCTTTTAAAAAGTCCTGAAAATCTGTTCTCTCAATGAGCTTCTAACCACGAGCACTTGAGCCTAGGGGTGTAAGAAAATAGCGGTTCTGCGATATATCGTGATATTTCATTTCACAATACTGTATCGATATTAAACAGTACTGTATCGATATTTTTTGGTATTTATTCAAATGCAGATATTGTGGAGGTTCAATTTGTTTATATTTTATTTATTCTTATTGAACACTCTTTTATTAAATAATTTTAGTTCCTTTGTTGGGATTGAACTAAAATACTGTTCTGATGTTAGTTTTGAACTAATAGAATCTGAACATTTGAACAGGATCTGAAACTGGAATGTCTGTAAAACAGAATTTCAGTTTGAACAGAATTTCAGTGTAAGTTGATATAGCATTAGATCCTGTTGTGATCAAATAAAAATGTGTTTAGTATTTGTGCAGATTTCTGGTGTAATTCAATTCTTCAAAGAAATAATCATTTAAAAAAAGAAACAAACAAAAAATTGCCTTTTTAACAGTATCATGATATATTGTGATATATCGTATCGTGATCCTAGTATTGTGATTTGTATCGTATCTCCAGATTCTTGCCAATACACAGCCCTACTTGAGCCTGACAGTAACAAAGCTTTTTTTCCTTTTTTTTCTTGCACCTTAACCTGTTGTTTTCGAAGTGACGGCTCCTACTGATTAACTCTGCAATGACTGAATGAATGAAGCCAGTTCAAACCTGTGTGTTTTCTATATAAAGATGCCAATCCGTCTCACACTGCTGATCCAATTACAACACAGGACACTGTACCCGGTGCCAATCACTGATAAGCTGTCTAGCTGCCACCATCACTGGGTTAATAACAGATTGAGATGGACATGACTGGTAGAGTGTGGAGTCATGGCTGACGGTCACCTCTGCAGCAGGAGTGGACTGGACATGACTCAACAAAGTGAGACGTGCAGTTTTACAATCCTACAACAGCCACACTCCCACATCTGTGACCTCGTGTTGCACTGCAGCTTTGTTCCCATCACATCAGCTGCATATGTGCTGTCCATCTGCACAGACTGGGTGTGTGTGTGTGTGTGTGTGTGTGTGTGTGTGTATGAGTGGGAAATGATGACAGATTTCACTGGGCCTTCATTTCCTGCCAGCGGCCATAAGAGGATCCAGACCTGGCCCAACCTCGTCGTCTCTGCTGCATCTTTGAAGTCTCACTGCTGATCTGCTGCTGTACTACTGCACTATCAAAATACTGTTTGCCATTAATGCCCTTCAGAGTATCCAACTAGCTATCTGGGTAGATGAACATGATTGTGTGATGCTTCATTCTTCTTTATGTAGATATAAAAATTAGGGCTGCAGCTATCGAATATTTTAGTATTCGAGTATTCTACTGAAAATTCCTTCGATTAATCGAGCAATCAGATAAAACTTATTTTTGCTTGGTTATAGAGCAATTATAAAAACAAGGTTAAATTAGGTATTTCACTTAATAATGAAGGACCAATCGGTTTCTTTTTGTTTTTTTGATAATTAACAGTTTTATTTGTTACATTCATATTGTGCATGAGCAACAAAATGTATTATCTTGACTAGAAACATTTCCAGAGAGGCAATTGCAAATACAAATAAAAATAAATAAAATTTAATTACTTTCAACTTAGTATTTCTTGTAGGTATCAAAAATACAACGCATTAATAACTTAAAAAAAAGGCATAACCATTGCCTTTTTGTTGTGCAACTGAACTTTAACAGCTCTAAGTTTCAGAATTTACAGTTTAGACCAAACAGGAATGTGTTGTGGGATAAAAGAGGCAAGAACTTTTGAACAGGAACTTGGAACGAGTCCATGCATGAACAGTTTGACACATTTCTATTACATTCAGGAGAATCAAGGCAATGCCCCCCCACCTTATCTGTCTGTCTAACCTGTAACCTATGTCGTCTTTTTAGACTTTCTGCCTCAACACCATGTTGGGTACGTTCTGACCAAAACAATGCAACGTACGTGTGATGTCATCGCACATGTGCAACGAAGGTGGAATCGATAAGCAGGCAAATGATTCCAAGGAATCGAGCTACTGGGATCCGGTTCTCAAAAAGAACCAGTTCTCGATTCCCATTCCTATGCATCGCCAATGACAATGATTGTGAACCCATGACTGAACAGCCATGACTGTGATTGGCACAGGGTTGTGATGACTTTGGATGAACCAAATTCAAAGAAAAAGACTAAAACACATGAAAACTGGAGACAAAGTCATAACATTTCCAGGGAGAGACACTGGAAACAATCAAACATTTACTTTAAGTGAACCTGTAGTGAATTTTCATTGCTAGCTATCTCAAAAGATCACCTATCATGCTAGTGGTTCCATCTGGTAACTTACATTACAGTCCGTTGTCAAGTATGTGTGTGTACTAAGCCACTGCTCTGTCATTCAGGCACGGTCAGAAACATGTTTCCTCTTTCACGGGCTGTTCTAGCACCGCTAGTGATGAAAGCTCGTAGTATTGTCCGATTACCTGGGCTAATGTGAACTGGTCATTGACAGGTGTGCTGCAGAAACCCGGCTAAGAAGACACATTATCAGCCAGTGCTGGGTGGCGTCTCTACGACAACGGTGGAATGCTAAGCTAATGGCAGCACAAACAACAAGCACGAACGTATACTTTCTACTTAATCTGCTGATTGACTGCCGCTTGTTTACGAGTATTCCATCACCGGGAATCAACGACAGGTGCGTCACTTACGTCCGGCGATGGCTGCTCCCTATCGGTTCTACTCAAGCCATATTACTTAAGTAATAAAAAAGGTCCAATGTGGAGCATTTATGACAATTTCTACTGAATCTCAGCTTCCTTTGCTTATAAGTGATACACACAGCATTATTAATTAGGGATGGGAATCGAGAACCGGTTCTTTTTGAGAACCGGATCCCAGTAGCTCGATTCCTTGGAATCATTTGCCTGCTTAACGATTCTGCTTATTGATTCCGCCTTCGTTGCGCATGTGTGATGGCAACACGCGTACACTGCGTTGTTTTGGTCAGAACGTAGACAACGTGGTGTTGAGGCAGAAACGACCTAAACGGACTACACCAGGTCTAAACGGACCACACCAGGTCTAAACGGACCACACCAGGTCCAAACAGACCACACCAGGTCTAAACGGACCACACCAGGTCTAAACGGACCACACCAGGTCCAAACAGACCACACCAGGTCCAAACGGACCACACCAGGTCTAAACGGACCACACCAGGTCTAAACGGACCACACCAGGTCTAAACGGACCACACCAGGTCCAAACGGACCACACCAGGTCCAAACAGACCATACCAGGTCTAAACAGACCACACCAGGTCTAAACAGACCACACCAGGTCTAAACAGACCACACCAGGTCTAAACAGACCACACCAGGTCCAAACAGACCATACCAGGTCTAAACAGACCACACCAGGTCCACTGGGACACTGTCAAAGCTTCCATTTCTTCAAAAGGGCTCAAACATTTGTCTACAGCATATGATTTATTTGATTCACTACTTAGCAGCACTTGTGAATCTAGCGGCAGAGTGAACACCAGGACATCATCCGGGCCCAGTTCTGGCTCCGGTGTAGTCCACAAACGCCGTACCCCCACAGATACAAGTTTCTGAAGGTGGGGGAAAGGAAATGAGGTGAACAACAACAGGAGACGGACCGAGTTGAACCGGTTCCACATAGTAGAAATGCAGCGATGGAGGAATTAGTAAAGTCTTTAGTTTCACTTTCACTGCACCCCCCCCCCCAAACCGGGCCCAGTGTCATCTGTTCTTATTATTTGTACATACTGTATATGTTATATTTTCTGTGCAGATATAGAAATATATAAGACCGTTAATGCAAACACACTCGTTTGTACTCTTTTATTCCTTCACCCAATGAGAATCGATAAGAGAATCAATAAGGAATTGGATTGATAAGCAATATTGATGATGGAACCGGAATCATTAAATTCTTATTGATTCCCATCCCTATTATTAATGCCTTAAAAATGACCATTACAGGTACACTTTAACATCCAATCAAATTCATTACCTGAGCATTCCTCTGCGGCCTCAGCAGCCTCCTGATTGGTCATCACATCTGGAGGTCCGGACGCCATGGCACTGCTTTCACTGCTGAGAAATAACATGTGTTAGATTACAGCTTGTGAAATAACAGCATTACACCTGAAGTCACCCACAAAACTATGACCAAATAACTGATCTCACAACACACATTAACTGAAACCTGATTTCTAATATTGAATTTATGAACCTCTGGAAGTAGCTTTATGTTCTTGTATCACTCACATGCTCACTGGATTATAAATGAATACATGAATTTCGGAAGTGTTATGATTGCTAGTAAATGTGGCTGACATGATAGAAGACTGCAAAATTTATTTGAAGGTTTACTTAGCAAGTAGCACACCTTATGAAGTGAACTGTTAAATAAACTGTGATATGCAACACTTCAGCTGGAACATGTGGTGTGTGTCTCATTTGTTGAGATGAACTTCAGTTTGCTTTTTAAACATCTGCTCTCTTCAGAATCGTTACGTTCAGCCAAATCCAAACTCTGGTCCAATCCTTCAGCACAATCCAAACAGTCTCAGCAGAGGCATCTCAGATATGTTTCCAGTCTTCTGCTCGGCTGTAAGTTGAAATGTTTATCTCTAAAGCAGCAGAAGGTGCCCTGCAACCTCCATCTCAAGCTAAAACAGACAAGAATCTATCAGCATTACTTTCCCCATGTGAGTATTATGGAGCTCTCTCTTTCTCTCCGGTGATCAGAGCAGACAGGAAGTGTGAGGTCATGTGAGAGTTCATTTCTAACATGTTGATCAGTTTTACATGAGTCCCTATTCTAGGCTCAAATCTCATTAGCTCTGCACTGAATTGCACTTACAACATTTCCTGTGCAGCTTAGCAGTTAGCATAACCATTACTGATGTTTTCAGCAAACCGAGATTAAAAACAAATGAGGCAATGTCACCATTCATTTCTTATTGTACATATGCAGACTTTTCCCACAGAACAGGATGTTTTAACAGCAAGGAAGTCCTGCACTTATGACCAAAAAAAAAACAATAAACTTGAAACCCTCAAATTCTTATTATCCTCCTAAGACCCAGGAAAAGTCAGCAAAGTACCAGCTTTTTTTGTTTTTTATTAAATCAGTGCCTATACTGGAAACATCATGATGCAACAGTTTTTTCAGATGCAGTTTTTAACATTTGTATGGAATGTCATTTGTGGTGGACAGTTTTTTTTCTTTTTTTTGTATAAAGTTGTGAAACTCTTGTCCACAAATGTGGACTGAAAACCCATAGCTGGGTCTGAGGAGGTGAACCATCCATAATGGACATGAATTTCAGGCCTGACACAAGACTAAATCTGAATCATTCTCTGGTTCAGAAAAATAACCAAGTAAGTGTCATGACATTTAAAGTAGCATTAAGTCAGGGAAGTTACTGTTTTCCCCATCACATTATGTTTAGTGGCATATATTTACATGTGGTTCTCAAACATTTTACAGTGGAGTACCCCCTGAAACATACTTAAATATACTTTTTTTAGCTAAGTTCCCTCAACTCTCACTTCAGCATTTTTGATTGAAAAAAAATTGGCAAAATTTGTTCCTGTGGCAAAGATGTCTGTTTATATTTTCAAAACTTTGTAAACAAACAACTTGTATTTATGTATTTAACGGTGATTATATATATATATATATATATATATATATATATATATATATATATATATATATATATATATATATATATATATATATATATATATATATATATGTGTGTGTATATATATATATGTCGAGGTGGAATCCTGCTGCTGTAATGTTATTTTTATACCATGTTTAATGCAAATGATCTAAATTATTACAAAAATCAATACATGGAATTTGCAAATATGTGAAAAAAAAATGAAACAAACAACATTTTAATTGTAAACTATAATACACTTTATTTACAAATAGAACCTAGTGGTACTCCCCACCAATATATGGTACAGTGAAATCGACTGAAATTGACAATAGTTACTCAAGGTATGTAAGACTGAAAATGTAAAATTATGACAAATTATGGATCATTTGCATTAAACATGGTATAAAAATAACATTATAGCAGCAGGATTCCATTCTAGGCCGGCCTAGAATAGAATTCCATTCTGGGCCGCCCCGATTCTGAATTGGGCCAGATTCTGTTTTGGGCCTCGACATATATATATATATATATATATATATATATATATATATATATATATATATATATATATTACAGTTATTTCATTTGCATGCAAAATATAAACTGAAAAGTGCCCTCTTTCATTGATAAGAAAAATAAATAAATTGGTTATTAATTAATAAATGAACCTTTCATCAACAAAAAATAATTACTTAGCTACTCAAATAAGCTCATTCTGAATAACAAAAATGTTCTTCAAATGTTACCAAAGCTTAAACAAGATGATTGACTATAAAACCATTACATGAACGTACTTATTCTGTTTTATATTTCAGCATTAATTCTCATTATTTATTTTACATTTGGTACATGATGACTTATTTTAATGTCTTTTTCCCAAAAAAAATTCAAGTACCCCCTGGGCTTCTTCGATGTACCCCTGGGGGTACATGTACCCCACTTTGGGAACTCCTGCATTACATCATTGACAGGCAACCCAATTAAATGGGTTGAATACATTTACAGATTTCTCTAAATTTGATTATTTTATGTTTTAAACAGTTCTTTGGTCAGGCCCCTACTTTAAATGAGGAAATCCATGATCATATCCCACATCACAATCTCTGCATTTGAAATTAAGCAAAATCAGGGAGCTTGAATGGTTTGTACTTTTCAATGGACTTAAATATTAAAATCAATGTGGCATATTTTGTATACAAGCCAACAAAATATGAAATACAGGTCAATTTCATTTTAAGACATTTTAATTTGTAAAAATTGAATATTATACTTTTAATAACTAAAATATCCTAAACGTCTCCTTAACTGTCATAATCTACTGTGCATTAATAGCAAATACTATCTTGTAATAATGTTGCAAGCACAGCTTTATGTCCGACAAATCATAAATAACTAAAGAACCAACATTAACCTAGTGTTACATGATTACTGAGTTGTGAAAACCCAGTTCTAGACGGTAAGGCAGAAAGACACAAAGTCATCCCCTTCATCTTGTTCTCAGAATGTTTACATGATGATCTCTTGGTTCTGACAGCCAGTACTTTCTTGCTGTTAAGGAAAAGGCTGGAACGCTTCTTGTCGACTGTGTTTACACCAAGTTTGTATTTTAAAAACAGATGGAACATTCCTCAGAGTTTGTGGACATGCTGAGGCAGTTTTGTCAGTATTCCCATTATGTAATCATCACTATTATTCATCACTCTAAGCCTTCCTAAGTGGGTTATAAGCATCAACAGCAATTTATAAACTATATTTACACAAGGCCTTTTCTTTTTGTCACATTATTGTTTCACATGGATACATACACACTGATAGTGGCGTTGTCTTTGCTGTCATGAACTGATAGCCCTATTTCCTATGTGTGACGCCACAGGAAGCCACTACGGTCAAGGGTTCAGCCTTAATAAGCTCTCAAGGAAACACACAGATACACAGGCTGACACAAGCACATGTATGTGGAATACTGTATATCAGGGGTGCCCAACCCTGGTCCTCAAGGGCTACTATCCTGCATGTTTTAGATGTATCCCTCTCCCAGCACACCTGATGGTCATTATCAGGCTTCTGCAGAGCCTGATGATAGGCCTATCATTTAAATCAGGTGGGTTGGAAGAGGGATACATCTAAAACATGCAGGATAGTAGCCCTCGAGGACTGGAGTTGGGCACCCCTGCTGTATATGATATGACACAATTAAGTGCCAGATGAGAGGAATTACTTTGAAAACAATGATGAATTCCTTGTGCAGATTGTGTCTTACTGAGATGCTACATTAATATAAAGAGTTATGAAGTTAGGTTAGCTTAGCAACAAACATGGAAGCAGAGAGAAACAGCCAGGTGAGCCATCTGAAAACTTCAATAACATTCATCAACTTCTCTAAATCTTTGCAGCTAGATAAAATGTGAAAAAAGTATTGTGTTTGAGACATCTATAACTGAATGACCCTATTTCATGCTAAGCTAACTGTGTACTAGCTCCTGTTGTGTAGTATAGAAGGTATGCACGTGACGTCACCGTGGTTCCGCCCACTGAGTGGCAGAAAGAGGGAGATGAGTGACAGCGTTGGCTTCAGTACTGTCTAAACTGAAGAACAATATTGAATAAAAAATGGGGCAGAGCTGTTGTGAGTTTGATTGTATGAACAGGTTCTTAAAGCAGTGGGAGCTATCGTTTTACAGACACCGAAAGACAAAGAAAAGAGAAGGAGATGGATCCACAAATCCAGGAAACCAAACCTAGATCTGTGGATCCTGTTTGGTGTCAGCTAACATTCATTTATGCTGAATTTTTGGGTCCAATCAGACCTGAAATGACCTGTTGTTTTGGCTAACGGTCCTTCTTAGTGCAGCTCTTGGTTTCATGATCAGATCTTTCCTGGTTTTTGTCTTCATTTTGTGATTCTGAACCTTGTGCTCCTACATGATTAGTAAACTAACTGAAACTGAGGCTAACCTAGTTTTACAAATACGGAGGAACTGGAGAATAAAGCTATGACGGAGTATTAGGACCACAGAAGAAAAGAAAAACACTTGTCACTACGAGTATAAAGTCATAAAATATTGATACAAAATCCGTAATTTTATGAGAATAAAGTTGAATACAAAAAGAATCACAATGTTATGAGAATAAAGTCGTAGTTATAAAAAAAACCTCATAATTTAACAAAAATTTCATTCATTTATGAGATTAAAGTCGTCATATTCTGACAATAAAGCCATAATATTACAAGAATAATGTCATAATTTAAAACCAGGTGGTGTAAATCTGCGTACTTCCCAGAATGCAGTGGTGCCCTGCTGGTCCACAGCAGTAGTATCTGTGTTGGATAAAGGACTGGATCTGAACTAGACTCAGTAAATCTGCTCAGTCCCAGTAGATCATGCATATATTCACTGGGGTCAGTCCACGGTCTACTGGAAATGACCTTTGGATCAGCTGGTTCTGGGCCCTAGTTTTGGAGCCTTTGGATCAGCTGGTTCTGGGCCCTAGTTTTGGAGCCTTTGGATCAGCTGGTTCTGGGCCCTAGTTTTGGAGCCTTTGGATCAGCTGGTTCTGGTCCTAGTTTTGGAGCCTTTGGATCAGCTGGTTCTGGGCCCTAGTTTTGGAGCCTTTGGATCAGCTGGTTCTGGGCCCTAGTTTTGGAGCCTTTGGATCAGCTGGTTCTGGGCCCTAGTTTTGGACCCTTTGGATCAGCTGGTTCTGGGCCCTAGTTTTGGAGCCTTTGGATCAGCTGGTTCTGGGCCCTAGTTTTGGAGCCTTTGGATCAGCTGGTTCTGGGCCCTAGTTTTGGACCCTTTGGATCAGCTGGTTCTGGGCCCTAGTTTTGGACCCTGGTTGTCAGTCCTGATGAAACCATGTATATTTGTTTCAGGTCCAAATAGCGCTGATCCCCTCCACCCTGGATCAGGTCTGGATCCTCCATGTGTGTCCACATGTCAGTGTTCATGGACCACTTGTTCTTTGGTAGCTGGTACAGATCCATGTCCAGTCCAACTGTCCTTCATTTAATTTCAGATTCCACATGTTCCCTTTTCTCTGGCTGTGTTTACTGCTATACTCCGTCATGTTGAGCAGGTTGGTTTAAGACACTCAGTCTGACTGAGAGGGGCGTGGCCTGGGGGGGAAGTGACGTATATGCAGACCTTCTATATTAGGAGTTATGAAGTTAGGTTAGCTTAGCAACAAACATGGAAGCAGAGAGAAACAGCCAGGTGAGCCATCTGAAAACTTCAATAACATTCATCAACTTCTCTGAACCTTTGCAGCTAGATAAAATGTGAAAAAAGTATTGTGTTTGAGAGATCTATAACTGAATGACCCTATTTCATGCTAAGCTAACTGTGTACTAGCTCCTGTTGTGTAGTACAGTTCGGGCACTAGCATGAGGGTGGTATTAATCTTTAGCATTTGTCCAGGTCAGCAGTATCACCGTGCTTTTTGTCGTCATGCTAAGCTAGGTAAATGCCTCCTAGCTCAAGTCGTTGAGTTGTTTGTGGTATTTCATGCATTGACATGAGTGTGGTATTATTCTTTCTGTTTTGGGCTAGCTGTATCCCACTGTTTTCATGTTAAGCTAAGCTGATTGTCCCCCACCACACTAGTTGAGTGGTGGAACTCCCATACCGCTGTGTGTGTGGTATTAATCTCATGTCACTCTCAGCAAAAAAGTGAACAAGTGTTTTTACGTCATGGAAAGTGCAACTTGGATTTATGGGCTTCTCAGTGCAACTGCTCAATGAGACAATAATGTTTTTTTTTATTGTAATCACATGTCAGAGTCTGGGTTTGGGGGTCAGGGTTCAAAGTGACTGACCTGCGCCCACCTCCTAAACCGGCTCCCAGTGCTGACATCCTCCGCTTCATCTATGACAAGAATGGAGGGATGGCGGAGGTGAAGGATGGAGCAAAAGGAGGACAAATAGAAAGGAAGACAGAGGAAAGTTCAAGAGAAAAGATTCACAAAAAGATAGAAACCATAAGATAGAAGGAAAATAAGCAAGAGAGATAGTGAGAAAATAGAAGAGAGGGACAAACAGGGAGGGAAGGGGTCAGAGCAAAGGGTTGTGGGAAAGAACGGTATGAAAGGAAAGAAGAGGCAGTCAGATAAACAGACGATTATTGGGAAGAAGAAGAAAGACAACAGACTTCCAGTAAACACAGATGCCTTTGAGTGTAGAGCACTGGTTTTTTTCAAGCAGACATGGTAAAAAGCTGGATGTGAAATGATTTTCTCATTCAGTCATATTAATGAAGTCAAGGAATCATCTGCAACAGCAAAGTCTGATTTTAACCTCCTTACACCCAGGAAATGTCAGCAAAGTACCAGCTTTTTTTGTTTATTATTATTGTTTTTGCCAGGGTCTGTTTGTTTTTGTTTGTTTGTTTGTTTGTTTGTTTGTTTGTTGGTCAGTTAGCAAGATAATTCAAAAAGTTATGGATGGATTTTTATGAAATTTTCAGGAAATGTTGATACTGGCACAAGGAACAAATGATTAAATTTTGGTGGTGAAGGGGGGTGGGGGTGGGGGGGGGGTGATCTGCCTTGGCGGAGGTCTGCGCTCTCCGGGAGCTTTTCTAGTTAAATCAGTGCCTGTATTGGAAACATCATGATACAACAGTTTTTTCAGATGCAGTTTTTAAAGTCTTTATGGAATGTCCTTTGTGGTGGACAGTCTTCTTTTCTTTTTTCTGTATAAAGTTGTGAAACTCTTGTCCACAAATGTGGACAGAAAACCCATAGCGGGGTCTGAGGAGGTTAAAAGCAGGACTTGATTAGGACTGCAACTTGCCAGCACTGCTGGTTGACATGTGATCAGACTTTACAATCAGCTAGGCAAGTAAATTATCGTATAATTTAAAGTACTGATTAGCAAAAATCAACCCAGTCTTGTAGAACAAAAGTGAGAAATGCACTGAAATACAGGCTCATTAAACAGAACCTAATTCAACCCAATGTTATAGGTTTGTAGCGCGTTATGTCTTCTTGAGGTTATTGTGGTGCATCAGCTTTTCAAGGAATGCATTTTTTTTTCTAATGTGAAACAGAATACGACAGTACTAAGGATGTAGCCATATGAAAATTTCATATCATTTATTATTGTGACCAAAATTATCTTGGTTATCATTATTATCGCGGTATTGTTGAAATTGTGCTCAAAATGTTCAAAAAGTACTAATACACACTGAAATAATTCAACCAAGTTGTATTTTGAAAAAACCAACAGCAACAAAAAAACAAATAAAATAATTGGCACAATGTCCCTTCTGTTGCAGAAACATTCAAGTATTAACCCTTAGTGGTCTGAGCCTATTTTGTCCGTTTTTCAGTCCTTTTGATTTTGCCTTTATATACTATAGAGACAAATGTTTACTATACCCATGTTTGGGATCTGTTTTTTCAGCACAACTTCATCTATATCATCTGCCAATTATTTTTTTCACTTTAACCTACTATAAAAACATAAAAGGTCAGAAACACACAAAAAAATACATAAAATCTGATTTCAAAAATGTATATAATTTATTGCATAAATAACACAAAGATGTTTAACAAACCTTTTCAAAGACTTTAAAAGTGAATATTGGTTCCAAATATTAGGCATATAACACTAAAATTGTAATAAATTAAAACTATACTCAAATATTTGACATAAAAGCATACTTTTACACAGACCTTTTTTTCCCCTAAAAGTGCGGTAATCAAACACGGTTATCATGAGAATTAGAATTTAAACGGTAATACTAACCGTCTGCAATTTTACCGCAGTTTATCGTTATACTGGTAATCGTTACATCCCTACAGATAACTTACTAAGTTTGCGTACTGTATAATTTCCCATCATTTGTAGATTATTTCATAGATTACTCAGTTAAAATACAAAACTCTGTAACTCTCTGCAGGGGCCTTAACTTCTTTTTGTTAGGCGAATCTAACCCATGTTTTCTTACAAACTGCTTTCACTTATTTACTGGTTTCATGTTGTCTTAAAACAGTTTTACGCTAACTGTTTGTTCATTTTGTTTCAGTTAAGACACTAATCCTTAGGCGGCACTGCATTGCATGTAGTGCAAACACACTCAGGCACATCATTAGCTGTATTTGGAAGCTAAGTCACCATGTGTGAGTCAATGCCTTCCACAGAACGTGTTGGTGTCCGTGTGTTCACCTCAGCCGCATTACGTAATGGATTACTACCTAGAAGCATTCAGATCAGGAGGGGGGAGGCCTTTACAAGACGGATGAAGTAACCTCATTAACGGCCGCATATAGAAGCCACACACTGGCATGCACACACACACACACACAGACACACACACAAGGTTATTATTGTTAACGAAAACTAACGAAATGACAAAAACTAGAATTGTAAAAACATTTTTGTTAACCGAAATAAATAAAAACTATAATTAAAAGAAAAAATGGTAATTAACTAAAACTGTATTGTGTGTTTATAAAACTAACTAAAACATACAAAAATTATGGATAAAACTCCCTTCGTTTTCATCTTTGTCAATTTTGGACTGATACAAAATCGATTTTTTTCGCTCTAGCAATTTTAGCTAGCAGCACCATGTGACACTTGACGGTCCGTCACTTCTCGTCACTTGTGGTTTCCAGTCGTCTTCTGGTCCCCACTCTACCTGGAAACATGGAGACTAAAGTTTGGAGTCCTGTCTGGGATTTATTTGAATACGACGGCAAAGAAGATAAAAGATACGACAAAACTAAAATTAATACTAAAACTAAACTAAAACTAAGCATTTAGAAGAAAACGAAAACTAATAAAAACTAGCAAACCTGCTCTAAAAAAGAATTAAAACTAACTGAATTAGAGAAAAAAAGTTCAAACTAAATAAAACTAAACTAAAATGAAAAATCCAAAACTATTAGAGCCTTGACACACATGCACACTTTGTGTATGTAAACATATCCATATTTGTCCATGTGTTAAAATGAAGCTTCACTGGTTCCACACGGCTCAGTTTCAGATAGATCATTCTCTGGACTGGTCAGACTTCTAAGCATGAGCAACAGGAGAGTTAACATCAGAATCCCAGATACTACCATCACAACTACACACACGATAATGTTTCATTGTGTAAAAGCAAAATGAACCTCACGTCTTTGAGGTGGTGAAGGGGCGCCAAGCTGTTAAATCCATGAATAATTATGTATCTGCTACTGCTACAGAGTGGAAGCCCATTGCATTCACTGATGGAAACTCAAATTAGACCTATTATGCTGTAACTATTATTATCAGCATCTCAGAATTATGAGAAAACAAAGTCCAGTTGTCAGTAGTTCTCAAATGAGACAGAAAACCCCCCCCCCCTGATTTTTACAAAAAACCTTAATACAAAATAGAAGAAAAACTTATGACAAAATGAGCTGTGCATAGCTTTAAGTTGCTGGATCACTGGGATACACATGGAAATAAATTGCATTTTTTTCCTAAAATAATGACATAAACTCAAATTCTTTCTTAAGTTTGTGATTTTAGTGAATCGTTTCCAGTGACAAACCTGCTGTGAGCACAGGCTGTTTTAACAGAAGTATGATGTTGAATAATGGACAAAAAAAGTGTTTTTGCAGAATATTATGATGTCTCAGTGAGGTTGACTTTTTTGTAGATTTTATTTAGTTTCACATTTGTGTGAAATGCACGACTGCTGATCATGCTGCTACTGAAAACACTGCTGTTTTTATCCTGGTTTAACATGCTGCTTATTTTTAATCTCACACTGTAGTATTTATGCGTATTTATTCATTATTTATTATTAGGATTTACTGTTATCAGATTTTATTGTTATTATTTTTAATATAGGATTCATTTTACAGGATTTTTACCATGTACATTGCTGGACCTGAGTACTGATTTCGTTTCATGTATATACTACATGTGATGACAATAAAGTGAACCTTGAACCTTGAAATGTAAATCATTGGTGGTGAAATTTCTGAGTTGAACACTGTGCTTTGTTTATCCTTTGGTCCATGTCTTACCCTTCTACCAAATTTCATAAAAATTACCACCGTGGTTTTGACATAGTCCTGCACAGACTTCCAGACCAACTGTGTGTGCTCTCGACCCTCTTATGTGGAGGTAATACTATGGGATCATGGGAACGTGGCGATGACTTTACTTCGTCCACACGATTCCTGTCCTTCTGACGTAGAGTAAATCCCATCTAGTCCCGCTTTAATCCCTCAATGGAACCAGTCTTACTAGATTTACAGTACTGCAGGATTATAGTGCTCACTAATTGACTGGTGCTGGTGTTGACATGATGTCTGTCATCTGCATGTCAGTATCGATAGCACAGGGTCAGAAATAAGCCTTTAAAGTGACGTCTACCTGCCTCTTCATGTCCACACTGTAAGACCAGATAAATTGAGTTCACTTAAAAAAGTCTGAGGTAATCTGTTGCCTTAAAAAATGTAAGTAATGAGTAGTAAAAACTTGAGTGGCTTAAACTGAAATGCTTGATTTGAATGGAATTGCTATTTTAAGTCCAACACACTAAATGCCAAGTTAATTTAACATAAATTTATTGCAATGTCAGTTGTTATGTATAATCATTAGACTGAATATCATCAGTTCATTGGACTCAATTGCAAGTTGATTTAAATTAAAATCTTTTGCAATATAAACTGCTTTGTATAATTATTAAACTTATTATATTGTAGCGTGCATGGAAGTTAGGCAGGAAGATAGCTCAATGTAAGTTGCCAGAACAGGAAGTGCTTTTAATTTGACAAGAACAATTATAAATGAACAGTAAATCCGTAGTTCTTCCTCTGGCTCTGACTCATGGTGCAGCTGTACAAAAATACAAAAACAAACACAAAAAGGCCAATAAACACTGACATAAACACATTAAGTCCAAATGAACACGAACACCACAACCCCGCTGAACCCCTGCACAGAAAAACAACACATTTACAACAACATGAACAATACCCACAATGGAATGCACAGATAAAAAGGTGTGGTCAGGACTAAAACTGAGTGATTTAAATCCATTCAACTTAAACTTTTTCGTACTTTCGACTATGTCTACAAATTAGTAGAATATACTGAACATTTTATAGTAATGGGATAAAACTGAAATCATTTCAGTACATTGGAATTAAAGCATTTTAGTAAATACAAAGTCCAGGCTTACAGTGTATCTGTCCAAGTGAATAATCTAATCTAACAACTCAGAAGCTTTACTAGTAGATTCCATATTGGATCTAGTGCTTTTACAACACAAATCCACTCCAGGCCAATCCTAATCCTTCTGCACCACCAGCACGAAACTTGGGTAATAAGGACCTGATTACATTACAACAGCAATTAAGGGCATCCAGTGAATCAGCACCACAAGCTAAGGCGAAGTTCAACAAGTGAAACTGTAGAATGTACAATAGCTTCAAAAACCACCACATGCAATTAATTCTAACTGTACTCAATGCTGATTTTCAATGAATGGCGCAAGAAAGGCTGTAATGCTTTTACCCCAGGACAACATGATTAAATGACAGTGAACCATCCAGGCTCAAGCAGAACAAACCCCTCAGCTATGCAAGACTAAAAAGAGCAAAACTGAAGTCATATGAAAGCATTTAGTACAGAGAACAAACACTGGTCATGAATGAAATTCTATTTTCAAACCTAAAAGTCATCCCCAAAGGTAGATGGACTCATTCACACACTATTATGACACGCTGACTTAAAAGCTGAACCGTGCTGTACACACTACAGATGGAACCATATGGAAAATTCATATCACGGTTATTGTGACCAAAATTATCACAGTTATCATTATCGCGGTATTGTTGGAATGTGCTCACAATGTTCAAAAAGTACTGATACACACACTGAAACAATTTAATAAAGTTGTATTTAAAAATAAATAAATAAAATAATAGGCACAATGTACTTTCTGTTGCAGAAACATTCAAATACTAATTAGTGGTCTGAGCCTATTTTGTCCGTTTTTCAGTCCTTTTGATTTTGCCTTTATATACTATATAAACAAATGTTTACTATACCCATGATTGGGATCGGGGGTTTTTTTTTCAGCATAACTGCATTTACATCATCTGCCTATCATTTTTCCACTTTAACCTACTATATCAACACAAAAGGGTCGTGGGTCGTTTCATGTTGGTGGAACATTCTACCGAGCACTACCAGAACAGAGGCGTCCCTGCCTATCTTCAAGAAGCTCCTGAAGACCCAGCTCTTCTGAGAGCACCTCCTGTTCTAGCACTTTCAGACATTCCATTTTAAATATATTAATAAGGTTTTTCCCAGGATTATCACAGATTTTCCCAGGATCATCTCTGGACCTGCTGCTGTGGTCCTGCCTCTCTCCTCCTTCATCGTCATCACTCACTTATCCTCAGCTGCATCCATGTGTCTCCCCCTTACTTCCCCCCTCTCCATCTCTATCGCTCTCTCTTTTTCTCCTCCTTTACTCTCTCTCTTTCACCCCTACTGGTCCTGTCAGTCGTCCATCCTCGTCAGTCTGGCTCTGCTCCAGGTTTCTGCTGTTAAAGGGAAGTTTTTCCTTCCACTGTCACCAGTCACAAGTGTTTGCTCCTGGAGGATTCTGTTGGGTTTCTGTAAATTGGCTTAGAGTCTGGTTTGGACCAACTCTGTATATGAAGTGTCATGAGATAACCTCTGTTGTGATCTGGCGCTTTATACATAAAATTTGATTGATTGATTTGATTGGTTTTCCCCTGTAAGTCACTTTGGAAAACAACATCTACCAAATGCATAAATGTAAAAGGCCAGAAAACACACACAAAATATAAAATCTGATTTGAAAAATGTATATAATTTATTGCATAAATAACACACAGATGCTTAATGAACCTTTTCAAAGACTTTAAAAGTGAATATTGGTTCCAAATATTAGGTATAGAAAATTAAAATTGTAATAAATTAAAACTATACTCAAATATCTGACATAAAAGCAGATCTTTACATAGGGTCTTTTTCCCCTAAAAGTGCGATAATCAAACACAGTTATCATGATAATTAGAATTTAAATGGTAATACTAACCATCTGCAATTTTACCGCGGTTTATCGTTATGCCGGTAATCGTTACATCCCTACAGATAACTTAATAAATTTGTGTACTGTATAAGTTCCCATCCTTTGTAGATTATTTCATAGATTATTCAATAAAAATACAAAACTCTGTAACTCTCTGTAGGGGCCTTTACTTCTTTTTGGTGAATCTAACCAATGTTTTCTTACAAACTGCTTTCACTCATACACACTTCATTTGCTTTTTCAGTAGAAACCTGTCGACAGTGTTGAATCCAAAAGGGAAACCTTAACAGGACTTATTTTAGGTCCTTGGCCAGAGAACTCATGAATCTATTTCCCCATGTTTGAAAACGCTAAAAGCCCTAAATTTGACTCCCTTCTCAGTGAGAGAAGATGACAGACTGAGCAGAGGAACTGACCATGGTAATATGATGTTTCTGAGTTTGTGTCATGCCACAAACCATCAATTTCCACAGAGGGAAAACAAGAGATGCAGAAATGAATGAAATGAGAAGAGTGAGGCAGGACGAGCATTTTTCCACACAGGCTGAAATGATAAACTTAGCTGACTGGAGTGAACTGCTGAAAACATATAGAGTTACACAGAAACTTGTCGTATACATAGACATGAGCTGCATGCATGTCAACTACAAAGCAAGGTTCTAATAGTGTTGGATTTTTCATTCTAGATTAGTTTTATTTAGTTTTGACTTTTTTTCTCTAATTCAGTTAGTTTTTATTTGTTTTTAAAGCAGGTTTGCTACTTTTTATTAGTTTTCTTTTTTTTCTAAATGCTTAGTTTTAGTTTAATTTTACTATTATTTTTAGTTTTGTCATCTCTTTTATCTTCTTCACTGTCGTATTCAAATCAATCCCAGACAGGACTCCAAACTTTAGTCTCCATGTTTGCAGGTAGAGTGGGGACCAGAAGACGACTGGAAACCACAAGTGAACACAAGTGACGGACCAAAAAGTGTCGTATGGTGCCGCTAGCTAAAATACCTAGAGCGAAAAAAATCGATTTCGTATCAATCCAACATTGACAAAGACGAAAACAAAGGGAATTTTATCCATAATTTTTGTACGTTTTATTTAGTTTTCTCTTCTTCTCTGTCATATTCAAATCAATCCCAGACAGGACTCTGCTGCTTTAGTCTCCATGTTTCCAGGTAGAGTGGGGACCAGAAGACGACTGGAAACCACAAGTGAACACAAGTGACGGAGCAAAAAGTGTCGTATGGAGACAGCACAGAAAACTGCTACAGCAAAATAAATCAATTTTGTATCAATCCGACACTGACAAAGATGAAAACGAAGGGAATTTTATCCATAATTTTTATATGTATTAGTTAGTTTTGTAAACACACAATACAGTTTCAGTTAGTTCTCATTTTTTTCTTTTAATTATAGTTTTTATTTATTTCAGTTAACGAAAATGTTTTTACAATTCTAGTTTTGGTCATTTCGTTAGTTTTCATTAACGATAATAACCTTGGTGGGTGTGTGGGTCTGGTCTGTGAAAAATATATGTACATGTGTATATTATTTACAGTGAGTTTTCACGTTGTAATATGTACAGAAAGTACAATTTGAAGTATTTATACAGTGAGTGGGTATGTACAGGATACAGTCTGTAAAAATATATGTTTATGTATATATATATAAATCATTGTAGTTCAAATAAAAAAAAGGTGAGATGTTGATCCCACCTTTTTCCACCATTGACTGATTTCCACGGCCAAGACAAAGGAGTAACAGAGGTGAGACAGGCTGGACTTTTACACAGAGGACCTGTGTTCTGAAATCCAAGGGGCGGTGATGTATGGAGACACCGGCAAGGATTCTGTGGCAGCCAACTCGGGTCCCGGTCCCGCGGCTTCGTGCCACGGGTGAAAATGGCATGTAGCCGTGGCATCCCTGGCACGAAGCCACGGCACCCGGGGCGACTGCTGCAGACTCCATGCCAGTGCCTCCATATGCGCCCGCTGTCTCTCAGATATGGGGGGTCACCATCATCAAAACATCACACCTTGGTTGCGGAATGAGTAGGGGTGTAAGAAAATATCGGTTCTACAATATATCACAATATTTCATTTCACAATACTGTGTCAAAAAAAAGTACTGTATCGATATTTTTAGGTATTTATTCAAATGCAGATATTGTGGAGGTTGATTTTTGTTTATATTTTATTAATTATTATTATAAGATTCTTTTATTCAATAATGTTCATTCCTTTGTTGGGATTGATCTAAAATCCTGTTCTGATGTTAGTTGTGAACAAATAGAATCTGAACATTTGAACAGGATCTGAAACTGTAATGTCTGTAAAACAGAATTTCAGTTTGAACACAGGAACATTTTGTGATATAGCATTAGATCCTGTTCTGATCAAATAAAAATGTGTTTAGAATTTGTGCAGATTTCTGGTGTAATTCAATTCTTCAAGGAAATAATCATTTAAAAAAATAAACCAAAAAAACTGCCTTTTTAACAGTGTTATTATATGTCGTGATATATCGTATCGTGATCCTAGTATTGTGATTTGTATCGTATCGCCAAATTTTTGCCAATGCACAGCCCTAGGAATGAGAGGTGTTCCTTTTACATAGCGTTCCGGAATCATGAATCCACCTTTATCACGGCTCTGTTATGACCTCCAGAGGCGTTACAGAGCCGCAATAAAGGTGGGACCAAATGATCCCACCATTTCTAGGGCTGTGTATCGGCAAGAATGTGGCGATACGATACAAATCACAATACTAGGATCACGATATGATATATCACAATATATCATGATACTGTTAAAAAGGCAATTTTTTTGTTTGTTTGTTTGTTTTTTTTATTGATTTTTTCCTTAAAGAATTGAATTACACCAGAAATCTGCACAAATACTAAACACATTTTTATTTGATCTGAACAGGATCTAATGCTATATCACAAAATGTTCCTGTGTTCAAACTGAAATTCTGTTTTACAGACATTCCAGTTTCAGATCCTGTTCAAATGTTCATATTCTATTAGTTCTGAACTAACATCAGAACATTATTTTAGTTCAATCCTAACAAAGGAATGAAGATTACTTATAAAACATTGTTAAATAATAATAAATAAAATATAAACAAACAAACAAAAAACAAAAATGAACCTCCACAAAATCTACATTTGAATAAATACCTAAAAATATCGATACAGTACTTTTTAATATCGATACAGTATTGTGAAATGAAATATCGTGATATATTGCAGAACAGATATTTTCTTACAGCCCTAATTGGGAATGGATCCAGAATCGCTAAATTCTTATTAATTCCCATTCATAAGTAGGCCATAATTTAACCTGCAAATGTAAAGTAATTGGTATTTTGGGATGTCTACTCCTCTGATGATGAAGTCATTTGTTTGTTTAAGAGCTGACAAAGACGGTCAAGTTGTCATTTACCACCTCAGAATATGAATAAATGACACTCTGTTATTATCGACAAAATGACATTGTATAAACAGTTCAGTTCATTCTGATGAGGGCGGTTATTACAAGTAAAATGCAACTTTTGTCTTAATATTCATAATTTCTCAAATCTACGCTATCCTTCCAAGAATCTTTTGACGTTTTCCTGTTTCCTTTGTAAGAATGACACTCATTAGAGATCTGGGGCCAAATTTAGGAATAGTTTTCTTCTCAGTCTTAGTCTCCCACTGACCATACTAAGTGGAATAGTTGAATGGGTCCAGAGGAAATACTGTTGTAAAGTTTGTTCCCACTGAGGTATGCGCAACATCGAAAAGACAAAGACAAATAGGGTTCTAAAGAAATGTCGTTGTGGTGTTGTTATCTGATTGCATTCTTTGTATACTTCTCATATCCTTTTATGACCCTGTGGCTAAAACCTTGAGCTGCTTCAAGTATTAGAGATGCCCTAGATAATAACAAGAGTCATGGAAAAGCTTTTAACATCTGAAGGAGAAGGTAATAGCAGCAAGTAAAATACGTTTACCTTGAGGGGACGCTTTTGTACATTTTTCCCCAATTAGTGTTTTAGATGATGTGCAGAAAAACGTAACAAAATTGCATTTTGACCTCGGCTTGTACGACACAGTTTAGTAGACCACACTGCTTTGTTATTATCTACATGTGAAAATGAATGGCAGTCTGAAACTGAACCTGTACTTAGTATCTAGTGTGTTCTAGCTAAAATTGCACGAGCAAAATAAAATCGCTTTCATATCAATCCGACATTTACAGACAAAAAACAAAGGGAATTTTATCCATAATTTTTATCCATTTTAGTTTTGTAAACACACAATACAGTTTCAGTTAGTTATCGTTTTTTTTCCTTTTAATTATAGTTTTTATTTAATGTTTTTTCAATTCTAGTTTTGGTCATTTCGTTAGTTTTCGTTAACGATAATAACCTTGGTGACTTGCACTCACACTCCTACTCTGTGCTGCATGTTCTCAGTAACTTTAGATTCTAAATGTGTGTGAAAAAATACCCACATTGTCCAAATAACTCCAAATATGTTTTTCACTCCAGAGGTTTGGTTAGAATTCCGAACCTCTTCTTTTGTGTTTGTTTGGGGTTTCTCTTTCTCCCTCCAGCGCTCTCTGCTCCGTCTCCTCTCTTCTCCTGTTTAAAGCCGAGCTGTGCTCTTAGCAACACGCCTTACATGGACTGAAGACAGAAACTGACCAAACAATCTCATCAGTCACTCCGCACAGTCCACATTCATTTACAGCTGCATCACCACTCCTGCTGAACAAACGACCACGGTTATATAATGACTGCTGGATCTGGGAAACAAAGTGAGACAAGGGGCCTGATGGGAAACTACACACACTTCACCACTGCTTCAACTCCTCCAGCACTGAGGGCCTGAACCAAATATGTTTGATTTTAACACTAAACAAGCTCTCTATACTTGAAATAAATACTGAAAGCAAAAATACTGTCCTTTGAGGTGTTTCCAATCAGATGTGAAATATCACCATGGATGTGACTAATATGACATTAGTTATAATTTACATTTAGTTTAGGTTTAGCCTGCTGCTCTCACTAGCTAACTTTCCACTTTTTTTGTGTTTTGATTTTTTGATTTAGTGATGTATACTGAACATGCAATGAAATTTAACATATATGCAAACTAGCAAAACATACATAATAATACAAATATCAAGAATCATAACAATCTTCGACAGAAGAACAGCACAATAATTTTATTTACATTTACCCGAAAAGGGGTGGGAAGAAGTGCAACTGATTTAATCCCACCCCCTCTCCCTCAAATATTATTAATTATATGTCCCTCTTCCTTTTACATTATTCTTTTATATTTATATATCTATTCACACACGCACGCACACACACACACACTCATTCATCCATATACACACACGTTTATACATCTACACAACATACACACATATAATCTTTTACCAATGCATTTCTTAGCTGTGCTGGCAAATAAATAAACAAATCATAACTAACTCAAAGAAGGGAATATATACAGGAATATATACACCTTTTTTGTTTTATAAAAAATATTCAAACTGGTTTTTGACTCGAAGCTTCAGACGTTTAGCCACATATTTTCTTTCCAGCTGAGAGGAAGAAGACAAATTTGCTGGAGCATTTTACTTAATTATGATTAGGGCTGCGTATCCTCAAGAATCTGGCGATACGATACAAATCACAATACTAGGATCACAATACGATGTATCATATTGTACGATACTGTTAAAAAGGCAATTTTTTGGTTTGCTTTTTTTTTTTTTTTTAATGATTTTTTCCTTGAAGAATTGAATTACACTAGAAAGCTGCACAAATACTAAACACATTTTTATTTGATCCCAACAGGATCTAATGTTCTATCACAAAATGTTCCTGTGTTCAAACTGAAATCCTGTTTTACAGACATTCCAGTTTCAGATCCTGTTCAAATGTTCAGATTCTATTAGTTCACAACTAACATCGGAACAGTATTTTAGTTCAGTTCCAACAAAGGAACAAACATTATTTAATAAAAGAGTGTTAAATAACAATAAATAAAATATAAACAAAAATCAACCTCCACAATATCTGCATTTGAATAAATACCTAAAACTATCGATACAGTACTTTTTAATATCGATACAGTATTCTGAAGTGGAACACTGCGATATATTGCAGAACCGATTTTTTCTTACACCCCTAAATATGGTGACATTAAACTGGAAGTTACCACAGAGCTCTGTCTCTGATTGACCATTTTTAAAATAAGTGGAAATATTAGTGTTTCTTAATGTGATGACTTAAGTTCGTAACATTTTGGAGGCTAATGACAGTCATCTCAAAATAAGTACTTCCATTAATACACTTAGATGTAGTACACAAGAAAGTGAACATAGCGTACTTCAAGTAATAGAGTACACTACACGCTTCAAATATTGTGCACTGTGAAAACTGCTTTAAGTTTGTGTCATACTTACAGTGCACCGACAATGGGAACTTTAACACTGAAAAAAGTAGGCGTTATTACACAATTTGAGAGACGGTGCTGGATTTTGGAGGCAATGCAACATTAGAGTTTCTATTGTACCAAATACACAGCTGCAGCACGTCAGTGTTACAGTTTAAGAGAATGGTGTATTTGAATCCATTTTCCCTTTTTTGTCACAATTGGGACAACAGAAGGTAAAAATCACCATGTGTATGCCTTTTTCTCCCCTACATGAACCAGTCCTTAAGTTCCCTCGACAAAAAGCCTGAGGGGTTTTTCTATTTGATTTTAGGTTATTGCAGAAAATAACCTCTGTGGAACAAATCTTCCCTGACTTTGAGATGAGGGAACTGGGAAACAAAAAAATGCTAAATCACTTCCAGGTTTTAAGACTTTTTTTTCTGCATCACTCTGTGTATGTACAGTTTGTTCAACACACATCATGTTGTGTTAAACCATGATATGTGATGAATGGACAAGCACAGTTTGGCAGTGGGGTGAAGGAAACGCTCAGCTGAAACATGCCTGAGCTCTTCTGTATTTTAGAATTTGAGTTGAATATGTTCTGGTGAGCTTGTGGTAACTAAATGCTAAGACATGTTCTTCTTGGTTAATCCCAAACATATGATGTATTCCCAATCAAGGTTATTATCGTTAATGAAAACTAATGAAATAACGAAAACTAGAATTGAAAAAACATTTTCGTTAACTGAAATAAATAAAAACTATAATTAAAAGAAAAACAATAACTAACTGAAACTGTATTGTGTTTACAAAACTAACTAAAATATATAAAAATTATGGATAAAATTCCCTTTGTTTTCGTCTTTGTCAGTGTCGGATTGACATGAAACCGATTTATTTCGCTCTAGCAATTTTCTGTGCTGTCTCCATACGACACTTCACAGTCCGTCACTTGTGTTCACTTGTGGTTTCCAGTCGTCTTCTGGTCCCCACTCTACCTGGAAACATGGAGACTAAAGCAGCAGAGTCCTGTCTGGGATTTATTTGAATACGACGACAGAGAAGAAGAGAAAAGATATAAAGAAACTAAAACTAAAACTAAGCACTTAGAAAAAAATGAAAACTAATAAAAACAAGTGTTCGGAGAACGCAAACCTCCGCCAAGCACCCTGAACGGTGTGCATGTGTGGATCGACTATTTCTGTTTAAATTCAACAGTTTCCAGGTTGTTCCATACAGCAGAAAAAGTTGAAGCTTGGTCCCAGTCATGTGTCTGTCCAATTAGATTCAATTCCAATCAATATTTGTTGAGTTCTAATGAAAAATGTGTGGGAAATGGGATTTTCAATTAGAGCCCAGGCCAATTATAGCATTTCATCAATTAATCAACATCGGCCAATATGTAGCTGATATATTAACTTTTTTTGCTGCGCGGAGATTCCGTTGCTCGCTGCTCGTGTGTGTGTGTGTGTGTGTGTGTGTGTGTGTGTGTGTGTGTGTGTGTGCTGCCTGGAGAATAACTTTAACGTTAGTTTCACTTTCACTCCTGTTCGGACAATCACAATCACTCCCTCACACACAATCACATAATCACGGAGCTACACCCCCACCCCCCACCCCCCCTCGCGCAAGGATGAACTGCTTATCCCCCACCCCCCCGCTCCGACCCCCCACCCCGGCAAAAATCATGGACCCCTACCACATGCTCTGACAAGGATGGACCGCTAACCCCCCCCCCCTTATGAAGTATTCACCCCCCCCCCACACCCCCATGTCCGTGCACTTCCTGTCTACCTCACAGTTTCGCTCTGCCAGCAGGCCTGGGTGTTAATAGTGTAGGGGAGACTGGGGACACTTGTAACACAGGTCAGTTGTAACTCTTGCTGTTGCTCCAATCAGGAACAACTTAGGACTCACCTGATTCACTCTGCACATGCTCAGTTTAGTCCTTAGTCCACATGGGCAGTTGTAGTGTCGTGAGGCAGACACATCCACATGTGTGAGTGAAAACAGAACTGTGTGCTCAGTCAGATTTTTTGCTCAAATTATTTTTGTGATTGCATAGTTTGCATTTGAAAGTTGTGTCAATTATATTTGTGAGATAAACAAAGATTTATGCAACTGTTGATCCACCTGTCCACAATTATCTAATATAAGATTATTATACCCTGTGTAGATCAGTGTTCTAATTTCATATATCGGCCAATATATCGGTTATCAGCCAATATACTGGATATCAGCTTTTTCTAGCTCCCAATATCGGTATCAGTATCTGCCCCAAAAATCCCATATTGGTCGTCTCTATTTTCAGTGTTAAATGTAAATGTCCACAGAGTCCACATTCCACAGTGGATGTGGACAGTTTAGTTCCAGATACAAGATATTGTTCTAAGCTACAGGTGGATCCAATTGGAGGCTAATCAGAGTCATTTTGAATTTTTTATGAATTTTGGAAAACTGCTCAATGATGACAGATAGGAAAATTGTAGATTTTGTGACCTTGCTGTGACCTTGAACTTTGGCCTACTTGGCCCAAAATGTAATGGGTTGGTTCCAGGGCCTAGGCCTATCTGTGGGGAAGATTTGAGAAAGATGGGTGGAAGAGTTTTCCTGTGAAGTTGCTAACAAACAAACAAACAAACACACAAAGCAAAGTGATCATAATACCTCCTGGCGGAGGTAATAACTATCAAAGCTGCTCTAAAAACTAATTAAAACTCACTGAATTAGAGAAAAAAAAGTCCAAACTAAATCAAACTAAACTATAATTACAAATTCCAAACTGTTAGAACCTTGTTCCCAGTACATCCTCAGGACTTTAAGACAGTCTCCGTCTACAGTTTGGGCGATCTCTAATCGGGCATTTCCAAGTTTCAACAGTACTTGATTTCAGTTGGAGTCAGTTTTAGTAACATAATGGTGGTTCTAAACTTCAGACTGTGTGCAGCTCTCTTGCAGCTCATCCCTTCTACTAATTCACTTTCTCTGTTGTGACACACACACAAACACAATGTTTGTCTAAGTCAACTTCTGCCAAGCGGGCCATAAAAGCTTGCATTGATGTCATGTCATGAGACTGAAAGGACGAGCAGAATGGAGGGGGTAAAAGTGCACACATACACGACGCCACAACTACACAGCAAGAGCACAAAAAAAGATACTTTACTGTAGTTAAAGAGCTAAAGGCACTCATTATCCTTCCCCTCTGTGGTCCAGTTGCACTGCCAAACCCAGGTCCTATATATAGAACATCCAGAGCTTACAATCATTGAGGACTTCTATCAACAAGAACAGAAAGACACAGTTACACTTAAATGAGGAAAACATCCTCAGCTATTAAGTACTGAGCCATCAGTTGGAGGCAACCATGTGATTTAATCTTATACCACAGGAATTTACAGGAAATCAAGCTAAAATTAAAACATGGGTTATATGAATGAATGAATGAATGAATGAATGTTGTTTATTATTGTGTCTTGCATACAGACATGCCCAGCCCTTCCATGGGCTTCAAGAGACACCACAAATACAAACCAAAGATCAAAAACCAGACAATAGGCACAGTATACAAACAAAACAAAATACGGACCTATTTAAACAAACATATCTGCTGCTTTTTCCAGGCTTTACAAACAAATAATGCTAATTTAAATACGTTTGAACTAAACAACCATTTCATCGTGTCATCATCAGTTGCTCCAGAACAGATCAGGATTTTCAGATAAACATGTCATCAAACACAGAGGCTCTCAGTTCATCATATAGACGACAATACAGAAGAACATGGGATTCATTTTCCACTTCCCCCAAATCACACAGTCCACCAAGTCTGTCCTCTTCTGGGGTTTGGGTCAATCTCCCAGTTTCTAAAGCCGAGGGAAGGATTCCTGTACGCAACTGAGCAATTAGGGACCTTTGGTTCCTGGTCCAGTTTGCGCTGACATAAAACTCTGTTTTCTATGTGTTTTTTAGTTGAATGTATGTCCGCAGCTTCGGTTTAGTCAGGATCCCATTCACCCACTTTTTGTTAAAAGCAGACATTAGCAGGAGCTTACAAACAAACACCCACTAAGACTGTGTCTAAATTATATTGGGGTGTACAAAAATGTAATGGTGTGAATTCATTTTACATTAAATTGAAATGGGAATCAGAATTGAATATTCCTCTGTCTGAAAGTGAGTGACATTCTATGTGTAAAACACAGCTAACATCCACCAGCTCTAAAGGTCGGCAAGAATTTGGCTGGAAAAACCTCATTTGTTTTTTTATTACACCAAATATTAAAAGCAAACAATTAGGACAACAGCAGCAATGCTGGAGAGGATGTGGTCCCATGAATGCCAACCACTGGCATATCTGCTGGACATGTGTACAAATGCAAATGTTTTGGAACCATGTTGTTCAGACAATGGAGAACATTTGAAATTATAAAATTCCAATGGACCCCCAGACTATCTACCTTGGTCTAATACCTGATGATGTAACTTAAAGAGAAGACACTTACTTATTTAGAATTTTAATTCTTGCTGCAAAAAGGTAGTCACAAGGAACTGGTTCAAAAGTGACCCTCTACGAGTACAACAATGGCTGGACATTACAGAGGAAATATATACCTGGAAAAATTAACATTTCATCTGAGGATTAAGATGGGAACTTTTAAGCAAAGACAGGAGAAATGGACCTGATTCAAGGACAGTAATTCTGGATATCAGATCAAGTACGGAAAAGCAGTCGAATGCATAAGGAACAGCATCCCCCCTTATTGTATTGTGTGTTGTTTTTTGTTTTTGTTTTTTTTCCTTTTTTTTTGTTTGTTTGTTTGTTTTTGTTTGTTTTGTTTTGTTACTGCACTGTAAAAGTGATTTAAAACATTAAAATAAAAAGTTAAAAAAAAAAACCAAAAACAGACATTAGGTTAGCTCTGATCTTGTTAATGCTAGATGAAAGGTTGTTGTGAAATATATATTGAAGTTGTGCTTCTGCAAAGACAGCTCTGACCTCTGCTGTCCGAGGGGACCTTGTCCTACCCTAGCCAAATACTTTTGTGGTTATTCGATTATCTGGCATATTAATAATTCGATTCCATAATCGAACCATTTCACATTTTCTTTGAATTGCACCAGGAACCCAACCCATGTCACCCTGCACTGCCAAAACTGGGACAAACTTATGAACCTCAAGAAAGCAGCGGATGGCTCTGTATTCAACAGCGTCTATAGCTGAACATTGTTTGCCCCCCCCCCCCCCCCCCCATACACCTGCAGCATAGTTTAGGACAGGACACACACACACGTCATACAACTGTGAGTATGTTCCAAAACCAAGATCTTATAATTCCCCTGAAAGAAACAACACGGAAACCAATTCCATTTATGGGATTTTCTGACTAATCATTCACTCCCTGTGTGAAACCTCTTCAGTCAATCAGTTGTGAGTCATCCAGCTGACTGGTGGAGACATCAACTGTCCCAACAGACAGAGACAAACAACAGTTCAGTTCGATTGCTGCAACAAAAGAGTGTCAGCGTCAGCTCTGGGACAGCATCCAAAATAAACAGAGTGCACAAAATCTAGAATTTTTTGTCTGTTAGCTCTTGAACAGAGTTTTACTGTGTTTAATTTGTTTCATCTTTTACTCATCATTAGACTAAATATTAATTCATGAAATAAACTGGAGAAAATTGTTGTATTACAACCACGTACAGCACAGTGACAGCGTATTGTGCTGTTATTGTAAACAAGAAGTCCACGACCACACCAAGGTTATTATCGTTAACGAAAACTAACAAAATGATGAAAACTAGAACTGAAAAAACATTTTCGTTAACTGAAAAAATAAAAAACTATAATTAAAAGAAAAAAAACAATAACTAACTGAAACTGTATTGTGTGTTTACAAAACTAACTAAAACGGATAAAAATTACAGCTAAAATTCCCTTCATTTTCGTCTTTGTCAATGTCATATGGATACGAAATCGATTTATTTCGCTCTAGCAATGTTAGCTAGTGGCACCATACGACACTTTTTGGTCCGTCACTTGTGTTCACTTGTGGTTTCCAGTCGTCTTCTGGTCCCCACTCTACCTGGAAACATGGAGACTAAAGTTGGGAGAAAGCAGCAGAGTCCTGTCTGGGATTTATTTGAATACGACGACAGAGAAGAAGAGAAAAGAGACGACTAAACTACAACTAAACTAAAACTACCCATTTAGAAAAAAAAATAAAGCTAATAAAAACTAGCAAACATGCTCTAAAAACTAAATAAAATTAACTGAATTAGAGAAAAAAAAGACAAAACTAAATAAAACTAAACTAGAATGAAAAATCCAAAACCATTCGAACCTTGGACCACACATCCTTAAACATGTTGTTCATAGTTTTACATGAGGGCAGTTTGATGAAGCAGTGCACTCTGTTTCTAATCTCCATCTGCGACAACTGGATGTCTGCTTCTTTTTCACTGCTTCATAGTAATGTTTTTTTTTTTTTAGTGGAATTACAAAACTTACTTTCTCTTGAAGCATCCATACATCCCAGCCATGTTGTAATGTTTAAAAATGTCTTCAACAAAAACAAAAAATTCTCCTTGGCAAAATGTGATGCTTTTCTCCAAACCCCTCAAATCCACCACCTCGGGGTCGGACCCAGCACCTCTGCACCCAACTCCCAAAAAACAAACTTCTGTCTTTGTCACAGAGAAGACTCCACTCCACTTGTGAGGATCACTCTCTCTGTACTAAATCAAACCATCTTATGAGGTTCCTCCCCTTTTTGAGCTTCACGAAGGTCAAATTTCTCACAGGGCTCCCGTCTCCATAATTTGGCAGTGAAGGCAGCACAGCAAGCCAGTCCTACCCACTCCAGTATTCATGCACATCAGCAGCCAAAGTGGAATACAGTAAGATCAGAATGTCCCGCAAGGAGAAACAATACGAAGAAAGTTGAATGCAGTTCCGATCTGATCCTCAGAGCTGTACGAAACGGCAGTCGGCAACAGAGAAAACAGTTGACTAAATGACTGAATGACTGGCTTCTGCATGCCTTTCTGCTCTACCCCCCAACACTATGACTAGAGCAGGAGAACAGGAGGGAGGAAAGAGGATAAAGAGGGAGGAGTGAAAACAAGAAACTACCCCCATCACCTTCTCCTCCACTTGTCTTGTTTCCTTTCCCTCTTTACTGTTCAGTTCAGTCTAAAAACATTCCTTCTATGCAGGGGTTCATGAATACTTTCACTACAGTCAAATGGGATTCAATCGAAAACCACCCAATAATTCCCACCACTATCTTTCAGAAAGGCAGTTTAAACGACCAGCATATCAGCCATTCTGACATTAATGAGTTTAAAAACTATAACAATTATACTGTAACTGACACTTAAGTGAAGTTATGTAACCATTTCTGGAAACCCCTCTACTAACAAGTGTTCAGAGAACGCAAACCTCCACCAAGCACCCCGAACCGTGTGCATGTGTGGATGAACTATTTCTGTTTAAATTCAACAGTTTCCAGGTTGTTCCATACAGCAGAAAAAGTTAAAGCTTGGTCCCAGTCATGTGTCTGTCCAATTATATTCAATTCACATCAATATTAGTTGAGTTCTAATTTTAAATGTGTGCTAAATGGGATTTTCAATGTTCAATGTTAAATGTCCACAGAGTCCACATTCCACAGTGGATGTGGACAATTTAGCTCCAGATACAAGATATTGTTCTAAGCTACAGGTGGATCCAACTGGAGGAGAATCAGAGTCATTTTGAATTTTTTATGAATTTTGGAAAATGTCTCCATGATGACAGATGGAAAACTGTAGATGTTGTGACCTTGCTGTGACCTTGAACTTTGGCCTACTGGGACCAAAATGTAATGGGTTGGTCCCAGGGCCTAGGCCTATCTGTGGGGAAGATCTGGGAAAGATGGGTGGAAGAGTTTTCCTGTAAAGTTGCTAACAAACAAACAAACAAACAAACAAACACACAAAGCAAAGTGATTACAATACCTCCTGGCGGAGGTAAAAATTTGGTTCATTTTTCTGGAGTATGATTACTCTAAACGTACACAGTAAAAGTAGTTCATAGTGTTTGTGCTAATAGCATATGAAGTACTATTACCAAAAATACCAAATTCATGAGGTACTTATTGGAAAAAATAATTTTATTTATCATTGAATTTTGTCTTAAAGCCTATTTCAGACGAAAAAACACACTTTTGTGTCTTGGAAGGGAATCAGTTGTAGGATTACTCCAAAAGTACACAGTACTCATACTCATACAGTCACTCTATAAAAAGTATCGCTATTTATGGAAATGATTCTCTTCCAAACTCAACACTTCCTCCACAGTTCCCAGTTGTTCTGCTCCATATTCTCCGTCTGGGTTCACATCTGCAAGCTCCCAGAAAACGGACAGAATTACCTGAGTAATAAACAAAGGATGGACAGAACCCTCCGTCCGTCTGGGTCTTTAACGTAGAGCAGAAATGAGCCCTTACTCTGGTTGAAGGCACATTCGCTCCATGCAGCTCATCTACCGTAACTGTCGAATGAGTAGTGCACAAGAAAAACACTAGTGGCTGGTTTGACCACAGTAAAGGGAGGAGCCACTACAAGGAGGAGGAGGAGACGCAGTAAAGGGAGGAGCCACTACAAGGAGGAGGAGGAGATGCAGTAAAGGGAGGAGCCACTACAAGGAGGAGGAGGAGACGCAGTAAAGGGAGGAGCCACTACAAGGAGGAGGAGGAGACACAGTAAAGGGAGGAGCCACTACAAGGAGGAGGAGGAGACGCAGTAAAGGGAGGAGCCACTACAAGGAGGAGGAGGAGACGCAGTAAAGGGAGGAGGCACTACAAGGAGGAGGAGGAGACGCAGTAAAGGGAGGAGCCACAGGTTGGCCACCCCTGCTATAGGGGTACAGGGTGGTGCAGTCTGTGCCCCCGCAGAAGTGAAAGTGAAAGTGGTCAAAGGTGCCGACAGGAGAATTAACCTATATATGCATCTTTTAATGGGGGGGGGGGGCATCATAGTACACAGAAAACAGGTACTCCCCAGAATGAGAGTTGAACCAGGAACCTTCTTGCTGCGAGGCGGTCATGCTAACCACTATGCCACCGTGTCGCCCACCGCTTAAAAAAGTGATCAACAAGCAGCGCAGACTGAGGAGGTCCCAGTGAACACCTGTGCTACAAACAGTTCATCTTGTTTGACTTCACGCAGAAGTCCCTCATGACACTGCCCACACAAAAATCACAGCCTCATGTTCATCACCCAGCGGGTAAAGGCATCTCTGTCCCTGTTTGTCAGCGGGGGGGGGGGGGGGCGTGGTGGTGCAACAGGTTGCCTCAACTAATCACTCTAAGTGGGGTTCGAACACCTCCAGTCATTCCACTGGTGTGTCTGAGGCTGTGAGGGGACAGAAGGCGGGGTTCAGAGACTTCCTGCTGCGATCTCCTGTAAGACATGCAGACTAAGCGGATAAGAGGACGGTACATGTAAGTGATCAAAACTAAAGATTAACAACACAAAAGCTTTTACGCTGACGTTTAAGACCGACTTTCCTGGAAAAATATTGTCACCAGAAATGAGCCATGAAAGGAATGATCATCAGCTTAATCATCAGCTCATTCACAGTGTGGGAATGAATTTCTCAATCCCAACATGCCCAGACTGAATGTTGTTTGTGTGATTCTTTCTTCTTCTTCTTTTTTTTTTTTTTTTAATTTGAATGATGTCGAAATGTTTCAAAGGTGTCTTTAGTCACTGGAGTGTGAGTGTGTGTACAGAGTGTGTATGAGCTCCACTGCAACAACATAAGACACAAACACACAGTTACTAAGATCAGTTCTGGCAAGTGGACTGAGAAACTGCTACACACATACACACACACACACACACACACACACACACACACACACACACAGTGTTTATTATCGATACATCTTCTACGTGATGTTGCCAATTAATCATCAGGAAAGGCCCTCTCATGCTGAAGTAGTGTTGAAAAAAAGGTTTTCCCCCATTCTAAGACTATGTCCAGATGACAACCCTCATGGTACACTATAAAAAAAAAAATCTGTAATTTAACAGAATTTTCACTGTTTATTTTACAGATTTTTCCTGTATTTTTAAGATACAGGAAAATATCAATGAAATGACGAAAACAGACTGTGATTTTACATGTCAAATGGAAAATAACATTAAAAAAGAAAAAACTGTAACTGTGAATAACCATAAAATTTACATTTTTTAAAAGAAATGTTTTCTTTTTTCACAGAAAAATACAGTTAAAATACATTTGCAAATGTATCGTAATTTCACAAATATTTCTTTTCTATTGATGAGATTAAACTGTTAATTTCAAGTTTAATACTGTAAAAAAAAATAATAATAATAATAAAACCAGATAAAATTACTGATAATTAAGCGTTAAAGAAGTATTTGTTCTGTCAGTTGAACCAGACTTGCTTGTTAATTGACAAATATCTTGTGTAATTACAGGAGGTTTCACAACAAAAATGTTGAATAAATGTATTTTTGTGAATGTATAACATGTATAAGCACTGATAAACTGTCCAAATACAGTTTTTATCAGTGGATTGGACAACTGAGTCTCACTGAAAATTATTTATATATATATTTATAGGGAATTTGGTTGTTTTAATTCATGTAAATATTCTTTATTATTATTCTTTATTTATTTTATTTATTTATTAAATATTAAAAAGTAAAAAAAAAAAATATGCAAAATCTCATGTAAAGTTAGGGCAAAAAACTGTATTTTAATTATGGAAATTTACTGTATTTTTATGAGATGGTTATTTTCTGTTATTTTACAGTATTTTTTTTTTGGCACCCCTGCTGCTGGAATATTACTGTTTTTTTTTTTTTTTTTACAGTGTAGATTTCTTTTGCATCCATGCACTGGAGCCTTACCAATATGGGATTTTTGGGGCCGATGCCAATAGTTATTTTGGGGGCTAAAAAAAGCCGATATCCAATATATTGGCTGATATCTGATATTGGCCGATAACCAATATATTGGCCGATATATGAAATAAGAACATTGATCTTTACAGGATATAATAATATTATATTAGATATAGGGACGTAACGATTACCGGTATAATGATAAACCACAGTAGAATTGCAGACGGTTAGTATTACCGTTTAAATTCTAATTATCATGATAACTGTGTTTGATTAACGCACTTTTCTGGAGAAAACACCTATGTAAAGATCTGCTTTTATGTCAAATATTTGAGTATAGTTTGAATTTATTACAATTTTAATTGTATATCCCTAATATTTGGAACCAATTGGAACTGTTAAAGTCTTTGTAAACGTTCGTTAAGCATCTGTGTGTTATTTATGCAATAAATTATATACATTTTTCAAATTGGATTTTATATATTTTTTGTGTTTTCTGGCCTTTTATGTTTTTATAGTAGGTTAAAGTGAAAAAATAATAGGCAGATGATATAGATGAAGTTGTACTGAAAAAAAAAGATTCCAAACATGGGTATAGTAAACATTTGTTTCTATAGTATATAAAGGCAAAATCAAAAGGACTGAAAAACAGGCAAAATAGGCTCAGACCACTAAGGGTTAATATTTGAATGTTTCTGACACAGAAAGTGTTTGTGTACTTCCTGTTTGGTTCTGGGCATGAACTATGGTTTACAGGTAGTTGTCATTTCAGCAGCTGTCTGCAGAGGCTGAGAAGCTGAGACAATAACAGAACAGTGAAACTGTCACTTTAAAAATAAACAAAACAAACAGATGCAGAAGAGCAGGGCTGAATGCGTCTCTGTCCTCATCACCATTCGTCCTTTTTTCTATTATGGATCAGTATTTGTGCCATTTTTCAAAGCAGATAGTGCAGCTGTAGGTATGTGTGTCTTTTTCTGGGTGAACACAAACACACAGACATGCTGTCGCTTTTCCTGTTGAGAGGGATCGTCAACCGTGTTTTGAGTTTTGTAAAGGAACGTAAATGCACCCGTGGAAGGAGATTTATGACCTCCGTTTGAGTATATGAAACACCTGGGCCTTCGCTTGTTCTACCTCCCACTACTCAACAGGGGGAGTTTTCTTCAAAACACAGCTATCCAGTTTCTCTGTGTATGAAATTCTCAACATGAACGTGTCAAAACAGCTCCAAAAGCATGGCGCAACCTCCATGACGTGTATAAATGAACATGAGAGTGTATGTGTATATATGTATATATGCATGTATCAATCACAGAGATTTGTGTTTATAGAGGCAAAAGGAATGTGGGTTAGTTTCCCTTAGAAGGAAAAAAAAAGTGGATGTTGGTATTTCCTGAAACAGTCTGAGCCTGGATCCACTGAAAACTACAGACAGAGAAAAAAGTCCGTACAGACAGTACAGCAGGAGGGTCCAGAGAGGATCGTAAGGAAAATCAACAGAAATGATAAGGATGATAATATTTACTTAATCTGATGGAGGTGGGTTACAGCCGACAAATGAGGGTACGAGTCTCCCACCATGTGATGCAGACATTTAACCCATTCAAGCAGCCAGCGTCGGCAAATACACAAACAGACCTGGACACTTTCATGTATAAAACTATTACTGAGTTTTATCTCAACATTAGGGCTGTGTATCAGCGAGAATCTGGCGATACGATATAAATCACAATACTAGGATCACGATATGATATATCGTGATATACCACGATATATCATGATACTGTTAAAAAGGCAATTTTTGGTTTATTTCTTTTTTTTAAGATCATTTCCTTAAAGAATTGAACTACACCAGAAATCTGCACAAATACTAAACACATTTTTATTTGATCACAACAGGATCCAGTGCTATGTCACAACATGTTTCTACTTCTCCTCGTTTCCAAAGGAACTACCATCTGCCTCTCAGACAGTAAAAAGTGCTTTTACGATGCTTCAAATAACCATTATTTAATAAAACAGTGTGAAATAATAATAAAGATATAAACAAGAAGGAAAACCAAAAAACCGAAATGAACCTCCACAATATCTGCATTTGAATAAAAACCTAAAAATATCAGTACAGTACTTTTTAATATCGATACAGTACCGTGAAATGAAATATCACAATATACTGCAGAACCGATATTTTCTAACAGCCTTACTCAACATTATGGTTTTATTCTCATAAATATAAGTTTTTCCTCAAAATTGCATTTTTTTCTCTTAAGAGAAATTTTAAAAAATGTTGTTTTTCTCCAAAGAGAAAAAAAATTGACATATCAGTCAGATGTGTCCACTATCCTTGAATCATCATCTCTTGATTAGGGGTGTAAGAAAACATCAGTTCTGCAATATATCGTGATATTCCATTTTACAATACTGTATCGATATTTTTAGGTATTTATTCAAATGCAGATACTGTGGAGGTTCATTTTTGTTTTTTGTTTTTCTTTTATTGCTTCTATTTTATTTATTATTATTCAACACTCTTTTATTAAATAATGTTAGTTCCTTTGTTGCGATTGAACTAAAATAATGTTCTGATGTCCGTTCTGAACTAAAAGAATCTGAACATTTGAACAGGATCTGAAACTGGAATGTCTGTAAAACAGAATTTCAGTTTGAACACAGGAACATTTTGTGATAGAACATTAGATCCTGTTGGGATCAAATAAAAATGTGTTTAGTATTTGCGCAGATTTCTGGTGTAATTCAGTTCTTCCAGGAAAAAATCATTTAAAAAAAAAGAAACAAACAAAAATTTGCCTTTTTAACAGTATCATGATATATTGTGATATATCGTATCGTGATCCTAGTATTGTGATTTGATTTGTATTGTAGCGCCAGATTCTTGCTAATCCACAACCCTACTCTTGATTCAACTCGCTCAATTACAAGCAGTTTTGAACTTTTTTTTTTGGGGGGGGGGGGGGGGGGGGGGTCACAGTGACTTTAACCTTTGACATCAAAATCAAATCAACTCATTCCTCCAAGTGATGTTTCAGAGAAGTTATTTTTTTAAATCCTTTAAGGTATCTCAGAGAAAATCATGATCAATAGAATGATACATATGAGAATGTAGTGATGTTGACCTTTGACCTTTGACCACCTGAACAGTCTCAGTTTATCCCAGCATCTAAGTAAAAACTTTAACCATATCTTTTTCAACATTTTGTTAAACTATTCCTAAAATATCACATTTTCAATGATGTGTAGGAATCAGATTAACTTTCACTCCCCAGAGAAAATTCCTGACACTGTGATTTATGAAGGGGAGTTTTTCCTCAAAATATTCTTAGGCTTTTTTTTACTGAAAACTAGAGAACTTTGGCCCCATAATGTGATGTCTTTATTCATGTAATATTATGACTTTGTGTCAATACATACATTTTTCTACAGAATACCATTTTATTCTTGTAATATAATAACTTGTACATTGTGTGACTTTCTCATAATATCATGACTTTACTTTTTAATTCGTCAGATTTTTAGATGTATTCATGGTCCATGTGTGGAAGTCAGTCCATCCTCATTACATTTAATTCAAGAGACATTTGACACAATGTAGTAAAAATTTGGCTCAAATATGTGGTCAAAGGTTAAAGGCAGGTGTCCTCGTGTCTGTCCATTCTTATTTAGGGGTGTAAGAAAACAACGGTCCTGCAATATATCGCAATATTTCATTTGACAATACTGTATTGATATTAAAAATACTGTATTGATATTTATAGGTATTCAAATGCAGATATGGTGGAGGTTGATTTTTGTTTATATTTTATTTATTATTATTGAACACTCTTTTATTAAATAATGTTTGTTCCTTTGTTGGGATTGAACTCAAATAATGTTCTGATGTTAGTTCTGAACTAATAGAATCTGAACATTTGAACAGGATCTGAAACTGTAACGTCTGTAAAACAGAATTTCAGTTTGAACACAGGAACATGTTGTGATAGAACATTAGATCCTGTTGGGATCAAATAAAAATGTGTTTAGTATTTGTGCAGATTTTGGTGTAATTCAATTCTTCAAGGAAATAATCATTAAAAAAAGAAACAACCAAAAAAATTGCCTTTTTAACAGTATCGTGATATATCGTATCGTGATCCTAGTATTGTGATGTGTATCGTATCACCAGATTCTTGCCGATACACAGCCCTACTCTTATTAGTAGTAATGGGGGAAAGAAAATACAGTATTTGAGAGAACTACATGAATAAGTGGAGACGTGTATGAAATTCAGATGGTTGGTAAAGTGCAGAACAGTATACTGAAGACTTGAACTGAGTGTTTCATTTTGGTGGACTTTCTGTTAACCAGTGCTGAAGAATTTCTTACATCTGCATGGACTTGTGGTCTTTTCTTCCCTCTCCTCCTTTTTATTTATTCTTTCCATCCTCTTCTTCCTCGTCTCTGTCGCTTCTTCTCCCTCACTTACTCTCGCTCGCCCCTGCAGTCCACCTCCTTCTCCCTCTCCTTCTCATTTCTGTGGTTTCTTCATCTCCTCTTCTCTCCATTACAACATGCTCAGGCTGATCCAGATCTGGGTCTGCCTTTCAGTCCAGAAGAAGAGGGGAGTCGCTGTGCCGCTCACCGAATTCCACCTCACATCTGGAAGCCATCTTCTCTCTCTCTCTCTCTCTCTCTTTCTCTCTCTCTCTCTCTCTCTCGCCCCCGTTTCTCTGCCGTCTCTCTTTGTTGTAATGTAAATAGGTCTGCAGCAAGGTTCTAATAGTTTTGGATTTTTCATTCTAGTTTAGTTTAATTTAGTTTGAACTTTTTTTCTCTAATTCAGTTTGTTGTAATTCGTTTTTAGAGCAGGTTTGATAGTTTTTATTAGTTTTCATTTTCTTCTAAATGCTTAGTTTTACTTTAGTTTTAGTATTAATTTTAGTTTAGTCGTCTCTTTTCTCTTCTTCTCTGTCGTCGTATTCAAATAAATCCCAGACAGGACTCTGCTGCTTTCTCCCAACTTTAGTCTCCATGTTTCCAGGTAGAGTGGGGACCAGAAGACGACTGGAAACCACAAGTGACGGACTGTGAAGTGTCATATGATGACGCTAGCTAAAACTGCTAGAGCAAAATAAATTGATTTCGTATCAGTCCGACACTGACGAAGACGAAAACGAAGGGAATTTTATCCATAATTTTTATATGTTTTAGTTAGTTTTGTAAACACACAATACAGTTTCAGTTAGTTACGTTTTTTTTTTCTTTTAATTATAGTCTCTTTATTTCAGTTTTCATAAAACGATAATAACCTTGGTTACAGCCGACAAATGAGGGTAAGATTCTCCCACCACATGATGCATATATTTAACACATTCAAGCAGCCAGTATCAACAAATACACAAACAGACCTGGACACTTTAATATTTACAGGCCACAGTGACTGGAAAACCGTTACTGAGTTTTATCTCAACATTATGGTTTTATTCTCATAAATGTAGGTTTTTCCTCAAAATTGCATTTTTTTTCTGTTAAGAGAAATTTAAAAAAATGTTTTTTTCTCCTAAGAGAAAAAACAATTTGACATATCAGACAGATGTGTCCACTATCCTTGAATCATCATCTCTTGATTAGGGGTGTAAGAAAATATCGGTTCTGCAGTATATCACGATATTTAATGTCACAATACTGTATCGATATTAAAAAGTACTGTATCGATATTTTTAGGTATTTATTCAAATGCAGATATTGTGGAGGTTGATTTTTGTTTATATTTTATTTATTATTCTTTAGCACTCCTTTATTAAATAATGTTTGTTCCTTTGTTGGGATTGAACTCAAATACTGTTCTGATGTTAGTTGTGAACTAATAGAATCTGAACATTTGAACAGGATCTGAAACTGGAATGTCTGTAAAACAGAATTTCAGTTTGAACACAGGAACATTTTGTGATATAACATTAGATCCTGTTGGGATCAAATAAAAATGTGTTTAGTATTTGTGCAGATTCCTGCTGGAATTCAATTCTTCATTTAAAAAAAAGAAACAAACAAAAAATTGCCTTTTTAACAGTATCATGATGTATCGTGATATATCGTATTGTGATCCTAGTATTGTGATTTGTATCGTATCACCACATTCTTGCCAATACACAGCCCTTGTCATACTCCTGGCTTAAGCCTGCTGCACTGGATGGTGTGTGTTTGTGTGTGCATATTGTATATATGTGTGTGTGTTATCGTACACAATAACCCACTGCCTCAGTGAGCTGAGTTTTCTTCTTCTATCTCTCCGGCTCAGTTCCCAGCTGAGCTTTATGGGATTTTTTCTCCTCTGCTTGCTCACTCACACTGTTTCAGTGGCTGATGAAGCAACAGGAGGCATGTGAACAGTCCATTCCAGAGTTTACCTGAACGTTAACCAAATAATGTGCAAGGTTATTATCGTTAATGAAAACTAACGAAACAAGTAGAGCCTAAAGGTGAAAGGCAGTAAAAAGAAGGACTCTAAAACCTCCTGGGGTCTGTCCTTCAGTGACCCAGTGACAGATGACCGGCTCAACCCTCTAATCAGGATGCCACCAGTTGACAGCACACACAGGCATATTTATGAAGATCCTCAGTCAGATAAACCACAGCCATGCCCTTAAGCTCATGTATCCTCCTCCAGTGTGATAATATTAACTCCGTTTACTGCTCAAAAGCATCATTTATCAGGGCTTGGGAGGCTTTTAAGGAGGCTTTTGTGCAGACTGTTGGTCATCATTTACAACACAAAGAAATGCTGCTATCAGAAATCCACATAGTCCTACGGTTAACCCTCATGAGCATCAGATCACTGAAGTCTGGATCAATAGGGTCTTTCATGGTCAAACGCTCACACACAACATGGCTGTATGTGAATCAGTCAGTGTCTATGTTCAGGATTACAGTGGTTCCCACACAGTGAAAGATAACGGTTTAATCTGGACTGTCCTTGACCTGCCTGTACCAAACACTGAGCTCAGACACTCTGTTTGGATGAGCTCACTACCTCACACTGAATAAAGCCAAAAGTCCACTGAAAACTAAACTAAGTGTACGATTCAAAGAAAATGTTTGTTTATTTATAGCAAAATAGTGAAAAAAAGGAGCCTGATCATTTTTAATTTACACATGATGTGTAACTTAATTTCGTCTTATATTAATTTGACTTGGTTTAAACTAAACTAACATCAAGTTTATGTGACAGAGCTGCGCTACATTTAAGTCTGGATTTACTTTGAACTTAAACCTAATAAGAACTCATCTTTATTGTTGCATCTCAGTTTAATTCACCTTTAACCTCCTCAGACCCAACTATGGGTTTTCTGTCCACATTTATGGACAAGAATTTCACAACTTTATACAAAAAAAGAAAAGAAAAGAAAACTGTCCACCACAAAGGACATTCCATAAAACTTTTAAAAACTGCATCTGAAAAAACTGTTGCATCATGATGTTTCCAATAAAAAACAAAAAAGCTGGTACTTTGCTGACATTTCCTGGGTCTCAGGAGGTTAATAGCTAGTGGACTATAAACTAACATTAATGAGTTGGTGGAGTCATGTGGGATTCAACCAGTCACAGAAGGTTTGGTTCAGTCCAAACAGTAGGTGAAGGTTTCTTTAAGTAACACTGACTGACAACCCCCACATTACAGTTACACACTGTTTCAAAAGATTACCATAGATTTACATAGAATTCAAATAGGTTTACTGGGGTTTTACTGTTGTCCACAGTAGGGCTGTTAGAAAATATCAGGTCTGCAATATATCACGATATTTCATTTCACAATACCATATCGATATTCAAAATTACTGTATCAATATTTTTAGGTATTTTTTCAAATGCAGACATGGCGGAGGTTCATTTTTACCTCTGCCAAGGAGGTTCTGTTTGTGCCAGGGTTTGTTAGTTAGTTAGTTAGCAACATAACGGAAAAAGATATGGATGGATTTTGATGAAATTTTCAGGAAATGTTGATACTGGCACAAGGAAAAGATGATTAAATTTTGGTGGTGTTGGGGGGGGGAGTCTGCACTCTCCGAGTGTTTTTCTAATTGTTTTTTGTTTTTCTTTATCGTTCATATCTTATTTATTATTATTTAACACTGTTTTATTGAATAATGGTAATTTGAATCATCCTAAAAGCACATTTTATTGTCTGAGAGGCAGATGGTAGTTCCTTTGTTGGGATTGAACTAAAATCCTGTTCTGATGTTAGTTCAGAACAAATAGAATCTGAACATTTGAACAGGATCTGAAACTGGAATGTGTGTAAAACAGAATTTCAGTTTGAACACAGGAACATTTGGTGATAGAACATTAGATCCTGTTGTGATCAAATAAAAACGTGTTTAGTATTTGTGCAGATTTCTGGTGTAATTCAATTCTTCCAGGAAATAATCATTTCAAAAAATGAAACAAACAAAAAATTGCCTTTTTAACAGTATCATGATATATCACGATATATTGTATTGTGATCCTAGTATTGTGATTTGTATTGTATTGCCTGATTCTTGCCAATACACAGCCCTACTCAAGGTGAGGCAGCAAGAAATTACATATAAATACACAGATAGGTAAATAAATTAAATAAAAAAATTAAAAATAAAAAAATTACAACTTCAGTTCGTTCCATAAGGCTTTAGTTTTCACAGCTTTAGAGTTAGTGCAGGAGTTAAGAGTGTCCAAGTGGGATTTTAAGTAGGATTGAAAGACCACAAAGCTGGGTTTGTGTTGGTAAATCTGCTTGCATGCACATGAAATTTCGCTGATAATGAAATGAGATTAAGAGTAAACAGTTTCTGTACAGGCAGATCTGTCTTTATATATTAAGTTTTGAAGTTTAGATTAATATCCAGTTTTTTATTTAAAAAAGACTGATATCACACCAAAAAAACTGACTGAAGGCACATTCCCAACACAGATGCGCTGGGTCTGTCCTGTCCACAGCCCCTGGTCACCTCGGTCCTAAAGCACCGGGACTGTGGTGCCCACAGCCCGGGCAGCGGCACCACCTTCCACCGCCCCTAATGGGAGGAAAAGCGGGTTCAGACCCCCAGCACACCGCTGTACCCCGGGTATGAATGCACACACCAACAGCCCAGGAGTGCAGGACTGTGTGTGGATCAGGAACACCCCCCATCCTCCCACAGAACCAGCAGTCCCTGAACTCATCGCGGCGCAAAAACCCAAAAGCAGAAAAGTTGCGTTCAGTGTGTGAAAGAACCCAGACAGTGCGGGGATGGTACTCACTGTGTGTGCGGGGTCTCAAACGGCCTCAGAGTGAAGTCATCCCGCAGAGACTGGAGCCAAGACATGAGCTGTGTTCACGGACCGATGATTGGATTATTGTCTCAGTCCTGCTCTGCCTTCACCGGGCTCCGCGGTGATGCGTTCAGGGCCGGCTCGGAAAACACTCAGCTACAAGGAAGTTCCATTATTTCTGCATCATTAGCTTGCTGGCACGTCCTAAATATCCCACTATGAATGTAAGCTGAATAAAACTGTTTGGTATGTTCGGTATAAAACTGCAGGTCAATAAACAAAAGTAATTTATGGGAAGACTGATCCCAGAGGAGACCTGAACGAGGTTTAATCAACTGAAGGCTCAGAGACACTATTACAATCAAATGTAGTACAAATATATGTTTATGATTATTTTTATGAGTAAATTTCAGTTTTTTCAGGTTATTCACATCTTTTTTGTTTGGGATTTTCTGGAGTCTGTGGGAATCACACTAAACAACCGAGGAAGCCTGTTCAAGTTCAGATTGTTTGTGCAGAAACTATCATTGTCAGCTGTATTTACAAGACCTGAAAAGCTACAGCATAGAACAGGGCTGTCAAACTCATTTTGGTTCAGTTCCATGTTCAGCCCAATTTGATCTGCAGCGGGCCAGACCAGTAAAATAAGAACAGAATAACCTATAAATACTGACAAATCCAAGTTTTTCTTTTTGTTTTAGTACAAAAAACCCAAATGAATCATGAAAATATTTACATTTGACAAAACAAGATGTGAATAACCTGAAAAAAAGAAATTTCATTTGAAAAATTAGTGCAATTTGAACAATATTATGCCTCGACTTATTATTTCTACATGTACATTTACACACAGTGTTACATAAACATTTGGTAACAGGCAGAATATTGTTAAAATTTTGGAGTTTGGAACTAAAATTTGAACGATTTCTACAATATTCCATCTGTTATTATTAACACAACTACAGTCCAGGCTGTGGAACTCATTTTAGTTGCAGTTCCACATACGGACCAATATGATCTACAGTCAAATAATAACAGCAGAAGAACCGACAAAAACCTGCATATTTTCTTCTCAGTTTGATGTGAAAAAATATATTACCTAATGTCTATAAATAATGACTTCAAATTTTTGTCTTTGTTTTAGAGTATAAAATAACATAAATTATGAAAATATTTACATCTACAAACTATCCTGTAACAATAAAATGTGACTAACCTGAACAAATATGACCAACCTGAAATGTCTGTATTAAATTCAGTCCAGTTTGAACTCTTTTCTTCCTGTTCCTCAGTGTTTAGTGTCTTTGTAGATCTGATCCAGAATGCACATGGACTAATGAGAAGTGGAGGCAGAATATTGTTAAAACTGCACTGATTTTTCTTAAGAAATTTCAGTTTTTTTCCGGGTTTATTCACATCTTTTTTTGTTTTTTATTATTATTATTAGTGCAACTACAGATCACAGTGGATCCACAAATGCATTTCAGGTTGTTCATCTCTGTTTTTATTCATGTATTTATTTGCATTTTATTGTGAAAGAATAGTTTTATAAATGTAAATATTTTCAGTGTAATGTTATTTTTTTCACTTCAATCTTTTCCACATAATTTTCCACAAAGAAAATTAGTCGTCATTATTTCTGGGTTATTGTGTTGTTATTTTTACTGTAGATCACATTGGTCTGTATGTGGAACCTGAACCAAAAGGATTTGGACAACCTGGACTGTTCAGTTCATTTTTGCACTTTCATTCTGCAGGGCCAGAATGGAACCTTTGGCGGGCCAGATTTGGCCCCGGGCCGCATGTTTAACACCTGTGGCATAGAACATACTGATTGCTCCGTTTCTGCGTCTTAGAAAAAGTCAACAGACCGATACCCAGCCCAGACTTCTAATAGTGAAGCTTTTGTTTTCTTGTGCATTGAATTGAACCTCCTGAGACCCAGGAAATGTCAGCAAAGTACCAGCTTTTTTTTGTTTATTAAATCAGTGCCTATACTGGAAACATCATGATGCAACAGTTTTTTCAGATGCAGTTTTTAAAATTTTTATGAAATGTCCTTTGTGGTGGACAGTTTTCTCTTTTTTTGTATAAAGTTGTGAAACTCTTGTCTACAAATGTGAACAGTGAATCTTAGGAGGTTAAAAGATAAAAAAAATAAGAATAAAAATCAATTTTGGGTTTATACTGCCACCTAGTGTTGTACCAGCTTTAAAGTTTATGCCTTCAGGTCTGCTGAGTCTGAATTCTTTAAAGTCCAGGTTAAAGACTCACCTGTTCACTGCTGCCTTTGACTAAAAGGCTTTTTACTTTTTAAATTTTATATTCTCCTTCGAGACTCTGCACCACAACTCTTACTTCAATGTGTGTGTGTTTTTATGTGTTGTTTTCTTATTTGCTGTTTCTAATCACAGAAAGTGTTTCTTTTATAATAATGTATAAATGTGTTTCTTTTGTGTCCTGTGTGAAGCACCTTGAATTGCCTTGATGCTGAAATGTGCTATATAAATAAACTTGCATAAAGTCTGTCCCATAGTCCACTTTATCCTTAAATGCACCAAAGACAGTAGAAAAAGGCCTCTTTAATTAAGTCACCAAACAAAAGCATATAAAAAACACTAACAGAAACATGTTTTCTCCTCTAATCTGATGTCACACATCTGTTGGCATGAAAACAGGAGGATTCAGACAGGAAGTTGTCCAAACATATAAAATCCACATAAAACATCCTCACTTATCAAAACAAAACTCATTTTGCCGTGTTTCCATTACGTGGAACCGGCTCGACTCAGCTCAGCTCGACTCGACTCTGGTACCAGGTCCTATTCCAGACCGTTTCCATTACAGGATACTACAGACTTTACAGTACCCGGTCGTCATAGCGATGCTGCGTGTTACTTCCGTGTTGTAGCTCAGAGAGTCGCTGATAAACTCGCTCGTTGCGTGTTGTCTCGTCAAGCTCATGCTGAATTTTTACGTCTGAACCTCCTGGACAAACCATGGTGTAGTTTTACAGACTGTCAACATGTGGATTCACCTACCGACAGATTTACTGTCAACTTCTGCATCTGTTTTTGTAAAAGGGCGGGTCACAGAGACGACTCTGACCAATCAGTGGTCTGCAGTGTTTACACGTCATGTTTTAGTATCTGGTCCCCAGTCCTGGAACCTCGGCGGAGGTGATACCAAAAAACTAGTACCGGGTACCAGATTCCAGGTCCTTTTCGTAATGGAAACGCAAAAAGGCCGAGTTGAGTCGAGTCGAGCCGGTACCACGTAGTGGAAATGCAACATTTGAGAATGAGTGTTTGTTTGTTTTTGTCAGTCTCTGTACGTTAGAGTCTTCCAGCGTCCTTGAACCTGCTCAGCAATCCATCATCGGCCCTGAGGGGGAAGTGCAGGGTGCGGGTTTTGTAGTATTGTGGGTCAGACTGCAGGTTCTGGATGACGTCTGTGAGGAGATGGGCTCGCTCTACGCTGCAGCCCGGCGCCTCATAACCCAGTTTAGTGAAGTGGACATGCAGGTGGTAGTAGGAGGGCTGGTAGTGCAGGTACACTCGGAGCTTACTGAACGGCATATTGTAGCGCTGCAGGATGGCCTCCTACATCACAAACAAACAAACAAACACGTGGTTTAAACAAGACAGAGACATCCAACCAAGGTTCTAATAGTTTTGGATTTTTCATTCTAGTTTAGTTTTATTAAGTTTTGACTTTTTTTTCTCTAATTCAGTTCGTTTTAATTCGTTTTTAGAGCAGGTTTGATAGTTTTTATTAGTTTTCATTTTTTTCTAAATGCTTAGTTTTAGTTCAGTTGTAGTTTAGTTGTAGTTCAGTGGTCTCTTTTCTCTTCTTCTCTGTGGTCGTATTCAAATCAATCCCAGACAGGACTCTGCTGCTTTAGTCTCCATGTTTCCAGGTAGAGTGGGGACCAGAAGACGACTGGAAACCACAAGTGAACACAAGTGACGGAGCAAAAAGTGTCGTATGGTGCTGCTAGCTAAAACTGCTAGAGCGAAATAAATCACTTTCGTATCAATCCAACGTTGACAAAGACGAAAACGAAGGGAATTTTATCCATAACATTTATACATTTTAGTTAGCTTTCTAAGCACACAATACAGTTTCAGTTAGTTATTGTTTTTTTCTTTTAATTATAGTTTTTATTTATTTCAGTAAATGAAAATGTTTTTTCAATTCTAGTGTTCGTCATTTCATTAGTTTTTGTTAACAATAATAACTTTGCATCCAACTATTAATTTAGCAAGATTATGAAATGTGAAAAAGGTTTAGTGCCACCCAAGGTTATTATCGTTAACAAAATGACAAAAACTAGAATTGAAAAAACATTTTTGTTAACTGAAATAAATAAAAACTATAATTAAAAGAAAAAAAAACATAACTAACTGAAAGTGTATTGTGTGCTTATAAAACTAACTAAACATATAAAAATTATGGATAAAATTTTAGCTGTCGGCACCATACGACACTTCATGGTCCATCATTTTTTGGTTTAGAATCATCTTCGGGTCCGAACTCTACCTGGAAACATGGAGACTAAAGCAGCAGAGTCCTGTCTGGGATTTATGTGAATATTTCATTTAATTTATTAAGATCCCCATTAGCAACTGAATCATCAGTTGCTATTCTTCCTGGGGTCTCCTCTATACTACATTACAATTTTAATTATTTACATTAATCTTACAATATATGAATATATGAATATGACGGCGAAGAAGAGAAAAAATATTAAAAAACTGAAACTAAAGTAAAACTAAGCATTTAGAAAAAAAACAAAAACTAATAAAAATGAGCAAACCTGCTCTAAAAACTAATTAAATCTAACTGAATTAGAAAAAAAAAAGCAAAAACTAAATAAAACTAAACTATAATGAAAAATCCAAAACTATTAGAACCTTGGTTGGTTGGTTGGTGCATGTTTTCTGTTCTTATTTCTCCAAAACCACAGCTGTGTCCTCACCTTTCCCTTCTGAAAGATATTTTGAAGCAGCGGTATGTGCTCTGACGTCAGATCTCGGAGGCTCTTGATACCCCGCTGATGTGAAATGGCAATCAGGTATAAGTCATCCACCTATAAGAAACAGAAGGAGGAGCAGAAGTTTCAAAACTATTAAAAGCTTTGGTGCTGGAAACTGAGGAGGAGCAACTTGATGCACATTGTAACAAAAAAACCCTGTTCTTTAGTTCTAGTTTTATTTTCAGCGTGTACAACTCAGCTCACACTGCACCGTACTTTTCTATTTGCTGATTGCTCTTTTTTTGACCTTTAGTTTACAAGTTTCATTTCTTTCAGTTATTTCCTTTAACACCTTTATTTTGCATTTGTTCTAATTTTTGTTTAACCCTGTGGAAACATACTGAGTCGAACTTGAAACATCTCATTGTTTACTTTACACATTATTATCGCAGTTTCACAGTCCACCGAAAAATTCAAAGTGAGAACGTTTGAGTTCATAGACAGTGTTTGTTAGTTCATGATAGTCGACTCTGCTTTCACTTGTTATTGCTGTTTTCTGTGGCGAAACTGCTGGATTTTTTTTATTTTTATTTTGGTGAAAGGTGTTTCATACGAAGTGTGATTATGGAAGTAAATCTGTCTCATCAGATTTTGAATTATAAAAGCCATTGAATTTCGAGCACTGAATTTTTTTTTGCACTGAAATTAAGTATCTGGATTTTTTGTCTCTCAATTTAACTATGTTCATAAATTTAGAATAAAAATAATTCAGAAGCAAAAATTCCGATCACACATCCAGGACACCAAGGAAAAGCAATCGATTCTATCTCAAGCTGAACAGACAGACAGCCAATCGAGTTACATTAGGTTGATCATGTGACACCAATGCGAGAAGACGGTCAGCACGGATGTGTGATTTGAATTTTTTGCATCTGAATTTTTTTTATTCTAAATTTATGAACAGAGGTGAATTCAGAGACAAAGAATTCAGACAATTTCAGTGCAAAAATCTGATGAGACAGATTTACTTCCATACGTGATCTTTCCTGTTTCTTCTGTTGTGTCTCACCTGTTTCTGATCCCATTTGAAATCTGGCAGAAGGACAAAGCCAACCGTCTGGTCTGGATCTTCATAAACGATCCGATCAGCCTCTGCTTTTTTTTCCAAGATATTGTAAACCCACTGGAAGGTGAAATTGATGTCAACAACCTTTCATGTCATTTACTATGGTATGATGCAAACACGGGAACTGATGGTGAAACCAGACAACACTGACTTGGACACTGAACCTCTGCTCCTGGATGTAGGGCAGAGTGATGGACTGATAATCATCCCCTCTTTCCTCCACCAGGAAACTCTCCTGACGCTGGTATTTCTTCACATGTTTCTCTGTAGCGGGACACACCACTGTTGTCTTGATCTCTGCAAAGGACAAACAAACAAGATCTCCAATACATACTGTCCACAGTGGCAGCTGGAGGCATTGTTACCTCCGCCAAGGTTATGTTTTTGCCATTGTTTTTTTTTTTTTTTTTTTTGTTAGTTAGCAACATAACTGAAAAAGTTATGGATGGATTTTGATGGAATTTTCAGGAAATGTCTGAAATGGGACAAGTAACAATTGATTAGATTTTGGGAATGATCCAGATCACTGTCTGTATCCAGGAATTTTTAAAAGGATTCTTTATCATTGGGAGACAGGGATATTTTCAACATATGTATGTGGAACTTCACAATGAATGGTCAGAGTGCTTGGTAAAAAAAAGTACAAAATAAGTTCCCAACAGGTTCTACAAGATATTGAAGACTGATTCATCGTGTGTAGCAAAAGTGATACAGTTATTTGTCTGTCAGAAAGATAACTCAAAAAGTTATGGACGGATATGGGTGAAATTTTCAGGAAATGTTGACAGCTGGTACATGGAACAAATGGGGGTGGGGTGGGGGGCTGATCTGCCTTGGCGGAGGTCTGTGCTCTCAGAGTGTTTTTCTAGTGTACATGAGCGTACCATTGAGGTGAGGGGGGGGCTGCAGTCGATATGTGCTGTAGATGTCATTTCTCATCTCCAGATTCAACTTGGAGCCACTGAGGAGCTCAGCTAGACTGTCCTCTCTGATGGGGGTCTTCTCCAGGATCATGACCGCCTCCTGACCTGCAAGCTGGAGAGGTCATGTTTGACAGTTTCATGGAAGCAATCTAAATCTAAATTCAATGGCCTAAGCCAGGGGTGTCAAAGTCATTTTAGTCCAGGGGCCACATTCAGCTCAATTTGATCTGCAGTGGGCTGAACCAGTAAAAAAAAATAACATAACAATATATAAATAATGTCAACTCCAAACTTTTCTCTATGTTTTAGAGCAAAAAAAGTAAATTTACATTATGAACAGGTTTACATCTACAGACTATCCTTTCAAAAGATGTGAATAACATGAACACTGAAAAAATAAGTGTGATTTTAACAATATTCTGCCTCAGTTTATCATTTACACATGTACATTATAACTTACAGATCACAGTGGATCTACAAACACACAAAACATTTAGTAGCGGGCAGAATATTGTTAAAATTGTACTTACTTCTCTTAAGACATTTCAGGTTGTTCATATTTGTTCAGGTTATTCACATTTTTTTTTTTTGCAAAACTATACTATGTTTTAGCATAAAAACATGAATATATTTACATTTACAAACAGAAAAAAACTGAAGTTGTCATTATTTATATGTTATTATGATAGTATTTTAGTGAATCCTGCCCACTTGAGATGGAATTAGTCTGAATGTGGAACCTGAGCTAAAAGGATTGTTAATATCTTATTTTTGCATGTCACTAATTCATCCCAAGGGCTGGACTGGACCCTTTGGCGGGCCGGATTTGGCCCCCGGGCCACATGTTTGACACCTGTGATATAAGCAATATACTTAATATACTTAGTGGCAAACTATCAAGAGACCTATTTCTCTTTAAAGTTACACTTATGTTGAAGATGTCAAGACATAAATAGAAATGTGGTCACAATTAGGGATGTAACGATTACTGGTATAATGATAAACCGCAGTAAAATTGCCAACGGTTAGTATTACCGTTTAAATTCTAATTATCATGATAACTGTGTTTGATTACCGCACTTTTCCAGTGAAAACACCTATGTAAAGATCTGCTTTTATGTCAAATATTTGAATATAGTTTTAATTTATTACAATTTTAATTTTATATACCTAATATTTAGAACCAATATTCACTTTTAAAGTCTTTGAAAAGGTTTGTTAAGCATCTTTGTGTTATTTATGAAATAAATTACATACATTTTTCAAATCAGATTTTATATTTTTTTTGTGTTTTTTGTCCTTTTGTGTTTTTATAGTAGGTTAAACTGAAAAAAATAATAGGCAGTTGATATAAATGAAGTTGTGCTGAAACAAAACAGATCCCAAACATGGGTATTGTAAACATTTGTTTATATAGTATATAAAGGCAAAATCAAAAGGACTGAAAAACAGACAAAATAGACTCAGACCACTACGGGTTAATATTTGAATGTTTCTGCCAAGAGGAAGTATATTGTACCAATTATTTTATTTTATTTATTTATTTTGTGTTTTTTGTTTTTTTTTTTCCAAATACAACTTGGTTAAATTATTTCAGTGTGTGTATTAGTACTTTTTGAACATTTTGAGCACAATTTCAACAATACCACGATAATAATAATGATAACCGTGATAATTTTAGTCACAATAACCGTGATATTGTTACATCCCTAGTCACAATGCTCTCCCCTTTTTGTATGACTGAAACATTAAAACAATATTTCTGTATAAATTGCAAAGAACAGATTTTCAAAAATGAGTGAATAAAGTATGTACAAATAAAACATGTATAAGAATTAACATATCGCTAAACATTCAATAGTGTTCAAAAAAGAAAAAAATCAGTCATGATATACTTAAATGTTTCAAAAATATAAATTTCCAACTAATCACACACACACACACACACACACACACACACACACACACACACACACACACACACACTCACAGCTTGACTATTAGGGGGCTTTTATTTTGAAATACACCGGCGGAAGTTGAGGTTCCATTATACGGTGACACACAGACAGCTTTGACTGGATATAAAATAGAAAACACCACTTTTCTGTCTCCGCCTGTCCCTGTGGACTGCTCCTTCCTCTTTAACCCGCCTCCCTAACCCCAGCCTGTCCAGTCCAGGTGGACCTTCTGTCTGGACTGACCTGTCCGTGGAGGAAGATGCTTTTGTCGCGCGCAGAATCACTCAGAACAGCAGATGTTTGGAATCCACTCAGAACATTTTCTGGGCTCTCCTCAGTCTGTCCTCCTCCATTTTTAGACTCGTTGTCAGCTTTGACCCGTTTGACTTTCTGAGATAGTTCATTTATTTCATCGCCGCCAGTTTGACGTTTAGCGAGTGCGTCTGCCATGTTTACAAAGAGCAGTCTGTCTGTGTTTACACACACTGCTGCTGCTGCTTCTTCTTCTTCTGCTTCTTCTTCTTCTTCTTCTTCTTCTTCTTCTTCTGCTGCTGCTGCTGCTGCTTCTTCTTCTTCTTCTTCTTCTGCTGCTTCTTCTTCTTCTTCTTCTTCTGCTGCTTCTTCTTCTTCTTCTTCTTCTTCTGCTGCTGCTGCTGCTTCTTCTTCTTCTTCGTGTTTTACGGCAGTTGTCATCCAGCTTATTGGTGCATTACCGCCACCTTCTGCTCCGGAGTGTGGGTCAGGCAATGGATAAACATTCTTTACCCTATAATATAAATAATAAATGATAAAAATAAATAAATAAATAAATAAAAACCTGCATCTGTTCACCTATATTCTCATGCACTCAACCTTCCCTCTGTTTTCCACTATACAGCCCCAGTATCCCTCAAATCCTATCATATAACCCAGTGCTCTTTAAAAATCAAATTTCCAGTAATTGATAAAAATAAAAATTAAAAAAGACTTACTAATAAAAAATATATGGTGAGTTTACAGAGACCATCACAATCCATAACAGACATGACAAACTGTGGCTGTGAAACTGCAGCACTGTGGTTCTGTTTATCTGCCAAATGTTCACTGTGGTCAGTTTCAGATGCTGCAGCTCTTTCATAATTCATAGTTTCAGTTCTTGTTTGTTCAGTATTAATTGTCCTCCTTGTAAATCACAGCTGGACTGACTGGACAGATCCTGACCAAGGACAATCCAGTTCTCCCTTTGTGCAGTAATCTACACCTGGATTTACTGCCTCTGTCCACAATAATAGACATTATATAGACTAAATGTCCTCTAAAACGAACATTTATTTGCATCATAGTATAACAAACTATTACATGATCAAAAACAAATTAAATTTAGCAAAAAAAAAAAAAAAAGTCTCCATTTTGAATGTCTGGGGTCGCCAGAAATTTGTGATGTTAAAATGGGGTCAGGAGTCAAAAAAGGTTGGAACCCACTGCCCTAACCTGTGCTCTCTCACCCATGTTAATACCCCCTTCAGTGTAAATTCATTTACCCCTAACTCTATGATCCTCCTCCTCCTCTCCTCTCTCTCTGTGTCATATTTCCTGCACCTTAGTAGAACATGCTCCACAGACTCCTCCTCCTGACATCCCTCACACAAACCTGTCTGTCTGGTGTTTCCCTGTTAGTTTCATTCTTTTATTTAATACACAGTGTCCCAGCCTTAATCGTGTCATTATTATTCCATCTCTCCTTATTCCACTTCCCACCCTTTCTACTCTTACACTCTTCTGTATTTCATATACAGGATGGGGAAGCAAAATGTACAATGAACATTTAGTTGTTTTTTCTCAGCAGACACTACGTCAGTTGTTTTGAACCCAAACATATACTGATGTCATAATCATACCTAACACTATTATCCATACCTTTTCAGAAACTTTTGCCCATATGAGTAATCAGGAAAGCAAACGTCAAAGAGTGTGTGATTTGCTGAATGCACTCGTCACACCAAAGGAGATTTCAAAAATAGTTGGAGTGTCCATAAAGACTGTTTATAATGGAAAGAAGAGAATGACTATGAGCAAAACTATTACCAGAAAGTCTGGAAGTGGAGGAAGCAACAAAAAACGTACCAAAGCTTTTATTAAAGCTCTCAAATCCAAAATCCTAAAGGATCCAACCAAATCCATGAGAAAAATGGCAATTGAACTTGAGGTAGACAACAAGAGCATTAGAAATGCAGTAAAATATGATTTGAAGTTAAAATCTTACACAAGAACACCAAAACACTTGTTGACAACAGCAACAAATCCAACTTTAGCAGTTTTTGGGAATCATGTTTATGTCCGCCTTCTAGCCCAGATCTAAACCCTCTGGATTCTGCTGTTTGGGGCGTTTTAGAACATGCTACCAATAGAACATCACACAGCAATGTCGACTTTGTTAAAGATACTATTAAAGAAGGATGGGAGAAGTTGTCACCCGAATATTTGAGGAACACTTGCACAGGTTTCAGGAAGCGTGTGAAGGCAGTTATTGAGAAAGAAGGAGGACACATAGAATAAAAACATTTTCTATTATGGACATTTTCTTGTGGCAAATAAATTCACATGACTTTCAATAAACTAATTGGTCATACACTGTCTTTCAATCCCTGCCTCAAAATATTGTAAATTTTGCTTCCCCACCCTGTACAGTGTGTGTGTGTGATATGTATAGATTACATATATGTAATTACATAATTATTACAACATAAAAATCTGAATGCTGTACACGTTTAGAATTGAAAGTTCATACACATGAACACACACAAATATGAACATATGTATACACACACACACACACACATTGATATGATGAGCTAATACAAAGTTTAATTTGACTTTTTTTTAGTAGACTGTCGACACAGGGCCATATACTGTATTCATATAATGTTGTATGTAGACTATGGGATTAATAATTGTGACATTAGGTTGTTTGCAGTTGGAGGGCAGGGAGTGATTTTCTCTGTAGAAAACACACTGAAAATGCCTCTGGTTTGAGTAGTTTAACACTACTCTATCACTCTCTGTCTCTCACTCAGTATTACAGTAATGCTAATGCTAACAACCATAACATTAATGTAAGGCACCACATTGTTGATTAGTTGTTGTTGTTAAATGAATCCACAGTTGTGATTTGTCATCTGCAGTAGTAGTTGTGGCAGTATTGGAATTATTTTGACTTCATGAGTAACCTACTTTGCAGTCCTTGGGGTTATTTTCTAAATCCAATAATGGAGGAAACAAAAGTTCTGCAAAGTTATGTCATATTCAGTCAAATGGCAACAACAAAAAAAGTGTGAAATTCACTGTCCACCTATTAACACATGAGAAACAGAGTTAGTCAACAGGATAGATGTCATCTATACAGACACATTAAACACTACAGTATTTTGTTATTGTTTATTAATTTGACAGGGAATAAGAATTTAAATAATGTTTTATTAGCTTGCTGAATATTTCTTTTATCTCACTCTTCACAGTAATTTCCTTTAACCTGCAGATGTCGCTGTTGTCCTTCATTCCAAAGGCCTAACCCCAGTCACCTTTCTGTTGAAAAGTAAAAAAAGACGTTAAATAAAGTCATCTGTACCATTCCATCATTATGATTGACTGTGGATATAAACAATACAAATTAAAACTGAACATAGCTGCCAGTGTTTTGATTAGGTATATTTTATTGTAAGCTATGAAATATAATAACCTAACTTCTGCTATTTTCCATTGGTACAGGTATTTGTTGTATCTTTTGAGTACTTCCAGAGTACTTCCTATGTTTGTAAGAAACTATGTAAAGCAAATCACAAAAGTAACATTTGCCTTTTTTTTATTGAACTTGTGAAAATTACAAACTCTCAATGAGGATAATTTTATTATAATTTCTTTAGGATAACTAAAGAAATTATAATCAGGATCAGAACCAAATACCTGACTCTACTCATACCCCCAAAAGTGAAAGAAACTCATTTCAAAACACTGAATGATATTTATCCTTACATTGACTTTATGAGACAAATATTTAATATTGAGGAAAAATAATTGTGTTTTTTGTGAATTTGAAATTGAATCTTTAGAACATTTACTTTTTTCACTGCCCATACACCTACACATTTTGGACAGCATTTCAAGAATGGACATCTGAGAAGGACACTCAAACTGCCCAAACTGGAGTATAAAGACATTAAATTTGGAGTTATAATGGAAAACAGAAAAAGAGAAATTATGTGTAACACTTTGATTATTATGGCCAAACAATTTATACACAAATGTAGATTTGTGAAGACCCCCCCCGCCCCACTGTTCTTAATTTACAAGAATGAAATAACAAACTTCAAAAAGACACTGAGACATGTGAAAACCAAACGAGCCTTGATTGTTTATGAAAATTTGAATGTATTGATTCCTGATTAGACCTCTGATTTTATTTTGATATATTTTTATTTATTTTATTTTATTTTATTTTATGATGTTCACTTTGTTTTTATGATGTTCATATTGATTACTGAAGTTTGATATTGTTGCTCAGTCTGGAAAAAAGAAGTCTTTTTCTATGAAATTTATTGAATATATAACCAGATTTTGATTAATAAAGTTGAAAAAAAAGAAGGAAATTTACTATTCCCGGAAGTGTTGAGTGAACGACACATCCCGTTTGATCTCGCGAGAAGGGACGATACTATACGTGGCTTCACAGCTGAGTGCTGGGGTGTTTACTGGGATGCAGTGTTTCACATTATAATGTAGTCAGAAATCCTCCTGTCACTGACTGAAGCTGGTCACCAGAGGACACACTCGTATACAGTCGTTGCATATGTTTTAATGATGGCAGAGGGCAGTAGGTGTTTTCGGATTAGGTTTGACTGACGCCACGGAGGCGGTAACGTCCTGGCTGACAACTAGCGCACGAGCAGCTCCTCCAGAAGGCTCCCGCGGTTCAGCCTCCACCCTCCGCCGGTTCAGCCTCCACCCTCCGCCGGTCCAGCCTCCACCCTCCGCCGGTCCAGCCTCCACCCTCCGCCGGTTCAGCCTCCACCCTCCGCCGGCTGCTATGGCGGACTTCGGCTCTTCGGTTGAATTCTCCGGCTCTCTCTCCAGCTCCACTCTTCCGCCGCCGAGGACTCGCATCTTTAAAATCATCGTGATCGGTGACTCTGGGGTGGGGAAGACCTGCCTCACCTACCGCTTCTGTGCCGGCAAGTTCCCGGAGAAGACCGAGGCCACGATCGGGGTGGACTTCAGGGAGAGGCTGGTGGAGATCGACGGCGAGAAAATCAAGGTTTGGAGATGAGATCGAACTGGTAGAGAGAAAACTAGTAGTGACACCGGACATGCTAACAGAGGGCAGAGGGCTGGTGTAGTGCCCAGTTCTGCTCCCTGCCGAAAACAGCCCCCCCCCCCTTCCGAAGTTAGCCATAAAGAGGACAAAATGCACCAAATTCACCCTGTCACACCAGAATAGCTCCAAATGTGAGCTGCTAAAGTCATGTCACTCCTTTAGCTTCACAAGCTAATTCTAATGGGGGGTGCAGTTTTTGGCAGTACCCGTGTAGTGCCGAATTCTGCTCCCTGCCGAAAACTGCATCCCCAGCCGCAGGTGATGCAGTTTTCGGCAGTATCTGTTTATATTGGTATATATTTTGTGTGTTGTGTATCTAAGATTTAACTTTAGAAAGTTTTATATACCTTACAGTTACGCATTCTTTAATATTAAACTAGACAAAAAAACATAACTGCAATATTGTCCTCTTCATGGCTGACTTAGGAAAGGGGAACAGTATTCGGCACAACAGCAGGACTGGCACAGCAGTGGGCACTAGGGATGTAACCATATGAAAATTTCATATCACAGTTATTGTGACCAAAATTATCATGGTTATCATTATTATCGCGGTATTGTTGAAATTGTGCTCAAAATGTTCAAAAAGTACTAATACACACACTGAAATAATTTAACCAAATTGTATTTAAAAATAAATAAATAAAATAATAGTCCCAATGTCCCTTCTGTTGCAGAAACATTCAAATATTAACCCTTAGTGGTCTGAGCCTATTTTGTCCGTTTTTCAGTCCTTTTGATTTTGCCTTTATATACTATATACACAAATGTTTACTATACCCATGTTTGGGATCTGTTTTTCAGCACAACTTCATTTATATCAACTGCCTATTGTTTTTTTCACTTTAACCTATTGTATCAACATAAAAGGGCAGAAAACACAAAAAATATATAAAATCCGATTTGAAAAATCTGTATAATTTATTGCATAAATAACACACAGATGCTTAACGAACCTTTTCAAAGACTTTAAAAGTGAATATTGGTTCCAAATATTAGGTATATACAACTAGAAGCACTCGGAGAGCGCAGACCTCCGCCAAGGTTGATCAGTGGCCCCCCCCCGTGGGCCCCCCCACCCCCGATCACCACCAAAATTTAATCATTTCTTCCTTATCCCATTTCCAACAAACCCTGAAAATTTCATCCAAATCTGTCCATAACTTTTTGAGTTATGTTGCACACTAACGGACAGACAAACAAACAGACAGACAAACAAACAAACAAACAAACAAACAGACAAACAAACAAACCCTGGCAAAAACATAACCTCCTTGGCAGAGGTAATTAAAATTGTAAGAAATTAAAACTATACTCAAATATTTGACATAAAAGCAGATCTTTACATAGGGTTTTTTCCCCCTAAAACTGCAGTAATCAAACACGGTTATCATGATAATTAGAATTTAAACAGTAATACTAACCGTCTGTAATTTTAATGCGGTTTATCGTTATACTGGTAATCGTTACATCCTTACTAGGGATGTAATGATATGAAAATTTCATATCACGGTTATTGTGACCAAAATTATCACGGTTATCATTATTATTGTGATATTGTTACCTCCGCCAAGGAGGTTATGTTTTTGCCAGGGTTTGTTTGTTTGTCTGTCTGTCGTTGAAATTTTGAAATTTTGCTCAAAATGTTCAAAAAGTACTAATACACACTGAAATAATTTAATAAAATTGTATTTTGAAAAAAACAAACAAAAACAAAACAAAACTAGAAGCACTCGGAGAGCGCAGACCTCCGCCAAGGCTGATCAGTGGCCCCCCCCGTGGGCCCCCCCCACCCCCGATCACCACCAAAATTTAATCATTTCTTCCTTATCCCATTTCCAACAAACCCTGAAAATTTCATCCAAATCTTTCCATAACTTTTTGAGTTATGTTGCACAATAACGGACAGACAAACAAACAAACAAACAAACAAACAGACAAACAAACCCTGGCAAAAACATAACCTCCTTGGCGGAGGTAACAAAGAAACAAATAAAATAACAGCACAATGTACTTTGTTGGCAGAGACATTCAAATATGACCATGTAAACATCAAACATACAAATGTGCATTAACCTCCTCAGACCCAGCTATGGGTTTTCTGTCCACATTTGTGGACAAGAGTTTCACAACTTTATACCAAAAAAAGAAAAGAAAACTGTCCACCACGAAGGATATTCCATAAAAATCTAAAAACTGCATCTGAAAAACTGTTGCATCATGATGTTTCTAATATAGGCACTTATTTAATAAAAAATAAAATTAAAAAAAGCTGGTAGTTTGCTGACATTTCCTGGGTCTTAGGAGGTTAAAGATGGCACCTTATGGCCACTGTTTGACCATTTTCAATATCAAGTTTGAATTGTTTTAGTTTCTTTTCCATAGATAGATAGATAGATAGATAGATAGAAGGTCTCTCTCTCTGAGTTTTCAAAGTGCGGTAATAAAACACAGTTATCATGATAATTAGAATTGAAACGGTAATACTAACCACTGGGAATTTTACAGCAGTTTATCATTATACCGGTAATCGTTACATCCCTAGTGGGCACTCAACAAACCTCTGCAACTGATGGCCTGTCTCAGGGGTGTCAAACTCATTTTGGTTCAGTTCCACATTCAGCTCAATTTGATCTGAAGTGGGCCAAACCAGTAAAATAATAACATAATAATATATAAATAATGTCAACTCCAAACTTTTCTCTATGTTTTAGAGCGAAAATATTAATTTAATTTAATTTACATTATGAAGAGGTTTACATCTACAAACTGTCCTTTCAAAAGGTGTGAATAACATGAACAAACTGGAAAATAAGTGTAATTTTAACAGTATTATGCTTCAGTTTATCATTTACACATGTACATTATAACTTACAGATCAGAGTGGATCTACAAACACACAAAACATTTATCAGGCAGAATCTTGTTTCCTCCACCAGGAGGTATTGTGATCACTTTGCTTTGTATGCGTGCATGTGTGTTTGTTTGTTTGTTTGTTTGTTAGCAAGATAACTCAAAAAGTTATGGACGGATTTTCATGAAATTTTCAGGAAATGTTGATACTGGCACGAGGAAGAAATGATTAAATTTTGGGGGTGGGGGGGCAGATCTGTCTTGGTGGAGGTCTGCGCTCTCTGAGTGCTTTTCTTGTTAAAACTCTACTTACTTCTCTTAAGACATTTCAGATTATTCACATTTTTTGCAAAATTATACTTTGTTTTAGTGTAAATACATGCAAATATTTACATTTACAAAGAGAAACATTTGAAGTTGACATTATTTATATGTTATTATGATAGTATTTTACTGGTCTGACCCACTGGAGACTGAACTGGTCTGAGTGTGGAACCTGAACTAAAAGGATTGTTAATATCTTCAGTGTAATTTTTGCATTTCACAAATTCATCCCAAGGGGCGGACTGGATCCTTTGGCGGGCCGGATTTGGCCCCCAGGCTGCATGTTTGACACCTGTGACCTATCTGAAAGGAAAGGCATGACAGGAAATGGAAGAAAGGAATAAAGCAGGAACGTTAGAGATGTGAAAGAACATGAGGTGTAGTTTCTTTGTTTAGTACAGAGGCATAAACTACATGCCGAAAACATCCAAGAATATATTAGTCAAGAAAGTATTACAGTAAAGAGGGAATAATATAAGAAATATTTTATGATTTTTTTATGGAATTATGAAAATAAGTCTCAAGTGAAGGTGCGTTTTTATTACACACTTGTGTACAACACAGTGGACAATTAGGAAATGATCACAACTATAGTAAAAAAACACAAAAGTAGGTGCCTAAAGTAGCATTGAAAATTAGCTTCAGTTTTTAAGTATTACTGAACTAGATGTGGCCCAGATGTGGCAGATATGATAATATTATAATTAAAAGTTTTATTTCACATACACACTCAAATAAAAATGGACTTTTTGCCCCAAGCACCACAGCTGTGTTAGAAAAACACAGGAAATGTTGTAATACTTGATCTTTAGTCTCATTTTTGACAAAGACATCAGCGGAAATTACTAAACCAATGAAACTGAAAAGGAAACTAAATCTAAGCATGGCTCTTTTGAAAGAGCTTGGTAACTGACTGAAGGCACCGCAAGCTGATTTAGACTTTGTGTCTGCATACAGTGACAGCACTTTTATACATGTTAGTCTACAGCAGGGCTCTCAAACTCATTTTCCTTCAGGTTCCACATTCAGCCTGATTTGATCTCCAGTGGGCCGGACCAGTAAAATAATAACATGGCTGAATTAGAGGAAAAAAAGTCCAATCTAAATAAAACTAAACTATAATGAAAAATCCCAAACTATTAGAACCTTGGTTCAGCTACAGCTCAGGTTCAGTTATTTTGCAGCAGATCATTTTTGATCAGTAGTAGAACTCTGTGGCACAAGCTGGACTTCATATCAGAATGGCTTCTTTGTTTTCATTGGATTTGTCATCATCCATCCATCCATCCATCCATCCATCCATCCATCCATCCATCCATCCATCATCTTCCGCTTTGCCAACAACAATAAAAATGTTCATGTTGTCACAGCAGGTAAATTTCCACACCTTGTTCCCCACAGATCCAGTTGTGGGACACTGCGGGCCAAGAACGCTTCAGGAAGTCCATGGTGCAGCATTACTACCGCAACGTTCACGCTGTTGTTTTTGTCTATGATGTCACCAATGCGGTCAGCTTCCGCAGCCTTCCTGCCTGGATCGAGGAGTGTAAGCAGCACGCTTTGGGCACAGAAGTGCCTCGGATCCTAGTTGGAAACAAGTGCGACCTCCAGGACTCCGTTCAAGTGGGTACAGATGTGGCGCAGCAGTTCGCAGACGCCCACTCCATGCCGCTGTTTGAGACGTCGGCAAAGAACCCAAGCAGCAACGATGACGGAAGCTGCCAAAACAGTGACCACGTTGAGGCTATTTTTATGACGGTGGCTCACAAGCTGAAATCCCAGAAGCCCCTGGTGTTGAGCCAGCCACCTGGTGGATCAGGAGACACGGTCAACCTTAGCAGGGGCAGGGATAATGGGGCCAATGGGGCCAATGGGGCCAGGAGCTGGGGCTGCAGTAGCTGCTGAGGGAGAACATCCTGAGGTCACACATGTTCAAGACAGGAGGAGTTCAGACAGCAGAGATGTGGATCCATCTAAACAGTCTCACAGTCAAACACACACATGAATGTGAAGAGGGGAGCTTTTCCAGCACTTGTGCTTAGCTTTAGAAATGACTATACATGATTTCTGGGGTAATATTTATGATGATTTCTACATTATGATTTTCAGATTCGACTGTTGTTGTTTTTTTTTTAACCTGCCCCTGTAGAAGCCAATAATGTAATAACAGCCAATAATGTAATAAATTTGCCATTTTTAAAATGTAGTAAGCCAATAACATAATATCTGGCCAACAATGTAATAAAAGTCCTGAACCGATAATGTAATAGCTTTTGGCCAATAACGTTATAACTTATTGGCTAGTTATTACATTATTGGTCTGGTAAAAAAAATTCTTTGCAAATGTAATAACTGAGCCAATAATGTAATAAGTTATAACGTTATTGGCCAAAAGCTATTACGTTATCGGCTCAGGACTTTTATTACATTATTGGTCTATTACATTTTAAAAATGGCAAATTTATTACGTCATCGGCTGTTATTACGTTATCAGTTGTTATTACATTATTGGCTTCTACAGCCCCCAACAAACAGCCAAACTCTGGTCCAACATCACTGATCTGTGTCTGTTCAATGAACATGTTCAGCCAGATCCTGCACCCCCGAGCTTTCAGTTCAAATGTAGGTTTAGTCCTAAAACTGCACCAGAGGACTAGGGCTGTGTATCGGCAAGAATCTGATGATATAAATCACAATACTGGGATCACAATACGATACATCACAATATATCACGACACTATTAAAAAGGCAATTTTTTGTTTGTTTCTTTTTTTTATGATTATTTCCTTGAAGAATTGAATTACACCAGAAATCTGCACAAATACTAAACACATTTTTATTTGATCAGAACAGGATCTAATGTTATATCACAAAACATTCCTGTGTTCAAACTGAAATTCTGTTTTACAGACATTCCAGTTTCAGATCCTGTTCAAATGTTCAGATTCTATTAGTTCAGAACTAACATCAGAACAGTATTTTTGTCCCAACAAAGGAACTCCCATCTGCCTCTCAGACAGTAAAAAGTGCTTTTAGGATGATTCAAATAACCATTATTTAATAAAACAGTGTTAAATAATAAATAAGATATAAACAATAAAGAAAAACAAAAAACAAAAATGAACCTCCGCCATATCTGCATTTGAATAAATACCTAAAAGTATCGATACAGCACTTTTTAATATCGATACAGTATTGTGAAATGAAATATTGCGATATATTGCAGAACTGATATTTTCTAACACCCCTGTTAGTTAACAGTCTACCCCAAATTTACTGAGGGTATTTCTTAGCATGTAAAGCAGCAAAAATTATCACTCAGTGGAAACTTAGGTTGAAAAGCATCTTTATGTTAATACTGTATACTGTAAGTGTATATTTCTAACTGAAACTGATTTAGATGTGATCAGCTCATTCAAAGTGTTTTTTTCTTAGCAAATACAGCGAGATGCAGTTGCTTTTAGCAATGTGTATTCTGCTCAGACCTCCCTTGTAAGTTCAGAAGTAGGGATGTATTGATATGAAAATTTCAGATCACAGTTATTGTGACCAAAATTATCACGGTTATCATCATTATTGCGGTATTGTTGAAATTGTGCTCAAAATGTTCAAAAAGTACTGATACACACACTGAAATAATTTAACCAAGTTGTATTTTGAAAAAACAAACAAACAAAAAAAAAACAAATAAAATAATAGGTACAATGTCCCTTCTGTGTCAGAAACATTCAAATATTAACCCTTAGTGGTCTGAGCCTATTTTGTCCGTTTTTCAGTCCTTTTGATTTTGCCTTTCTATACTATTTAAACAAATGTTTACTATACCCATGTTTGGGATCTGTTTTTTTCAGCACAACTTCATTTTATATCATCTGTCTATTATTTTTTTTTTCACTTTAACCTACTGTATCAACATAAAAGGCCAGAAAACACACACACACAAAACAAAAATCAGATTTGAAAAATGTATATACTTTACTGCATAAATAACACACAGAGGCTTAATGAAGCTTTTCAAAGACTTTAAAAGTGAATATTAGTTACAAATATTAGGTATATAAAATTAAAACTGTAATAAATTAAAACTATACTCAAATATTTGACATAAAAGCAGATCTTTACATAGGTGTTTTCTCCTGAAAAGTGCGGTAATCAAACACAGTTATCATGAGAATTAGAATTTAAACGGTAATACTAACCATCTGCAATTTTACCGTGGTTTATCGTGATACCGGTAATCGTTACATCCCTATTCAGAAGTAGGAAGAAGAAAAACGTATACATAAATACATTCTTTGGAAAGGTAAATAAAGTTTCTGTGGCTTAAATCCAAACAGACATCCTACTACGACAGCTCCACTACTGACCAGCTAACACTAAATGGAACTAAAGTTAACACTAGCTGTTTGACCTCAAATCACAGTGGAGTTGAGTTGGGGTCAGGGTTACGACACACATTTAAGAACTATTAAAAACAACATCATTATTACAGGAAGAGGAAAAAGAAGGGCTACGATACAAAACACTAAGGCCTAAGAACAGAAGCATAAAACAAGGGATTAGTTGTGAACCCAGGTATTTTGGATCAGAACTCACAAACTCCATTTCTCTGAAGGAATCTTATTTCTACTTCAAATACTTTAATTGGAAATAATTATTTTTTTACATAGTTGTTTTTGTGCGTGTGTGTGTGCGTGTGTGTGTGTGTGTGGGGTGGTTCATAAGATACTGTTGCAGTTGATGGAAGCCTAATGAAATGTACGACCAAAACAGGATGAACCCCTTTGCATACTATATAAAAATGGATGTCACTTAAATCTGTACATTATATCCTTCCTTTCCTTTTTTCCTTTTTCTAAAATGATCATTAGTTTGCATAGAGCTGTAAGTTTAATCCAAGTGATTTCAGTTCTAGTCTAAGGGCACTGGACTGGTCTACACAGGTCTGAGTCAGATGTAGGGCTGTGGATCTGCAAGAATCAGGCAATATGATACAAATCACAATACCAGGATCACGATATGATATATCATGATAAAAACTGACTTTTTAAAGGTATCACGATATATCAAGATACTGTTAAAAAGTCAATTTTTTGTTTGTTTCTTTTTTTTTTTTTTTTAATGATTATTTCCTTGAATTGAATTAAACCAGAAATCTGCACAAATACTAAACCCATTTTTATTTGATCAGAACAGGATCTAATGCTCTATCACAAAATGTTCCTGTGTTCAAACTGAAATTCTGTTTTACAGACGTTACAGTTTCAGATCCTGTTCAAATGTTCAGATTCTATTAGTTCAGAACATCAGAACAGTATTTGAGTTCAATCCCAACAAAGGAACGAACATTATTTAATAAGAGTGTTAAAGAATAATAAGTAAAATGTAAACAAAAAACGAAAAACAAAAATGAACCTCCACAAAATCTGCATTTGAATAAATATCTAAAAATATCGATACAGTACTTTTTAATATCGATACAGTATTGTGAAATGAAATATCGTGATATATTGCAGAACCGGTATTTTCTAACCCCCCTAGTGAACATCCTGCTAAGTTGATAAAGGATGCAAAGGGAATTTGGGGGGGATTATCGGTTATTTCACAGGTGTCAAACATGCGTCCCGGGGGCCAAATCTGGCCCCCCCGCCAAAGGTTCCATTCCGGCCCTGCAGGATGAAAGTGCAAAACTGAACCTGAACAGTCCAGGTTGTCCAAATCCTTTTGGTTCAGGTTCCACATACAGACCAATGTGATCTACAGTCAAAAGAACAACACAATAACCCAGAAATAATGACAATGACACATTTTCTTTGTGAAAAATATGGAAAAAATTGAAGTGAAAAAAATCACATCACACTGTAAAAATATTTACATTTACAAAGCTATTCTTTCACAATAAAATGCAAATAAATACATAAATAAAAACAAAGATGAACAACCCAAAATGTGCAGTTTGAACAATATTCTGCCTGTTCCTAAATGTTTGGTGCATTTATGGATCCACTGGGATCTGCAGTTGTGTTCAGAATAACAGATGGAATATTGGAGAAATTGTTCAAATTTTAGTTCCAAACTCCAAAATTTTCACAATATTCTGCCTGTTACCAAATGTTTGTGTAACACTGTGTGTAAATGTACATGTAGAAATAATAAGGCAGAATATTGTTAAAATTGCACTAATTTTTCAAATGAAATTTCAGTTTTTTGAAGTTATTCACATCTTTTTTTTATAAAATGTAAATATTTTCATAATTTAATTGTTTGGTTTTTTTTGTACTAAAACAAAAAGAAAAACTTGGATTTGTCATTATTTATAGGTTATTAAGTCATTATTTTACAGGTCTGGCCCACTTGAGATCAAACTGGGCTAAATATGGAACTGAACCAAAATGAGTTTGACAGCCCTGGATTATTTTATGAACGGTCTGTGTTGAGTTGATTCCTTTGTATTTGTATGTGGACAATATGCAAAAAAATAACCAGGTTGGTCAACAAGAATGCAGTGCTCCGTAGACTATCCAGTAACTCGAACAGTCAAACCACATACCTCTCAGTAGTCTATAAAGGCTCTCTCCGTGTAAACAGATGCCTATACTCACTAACTACTCTTCTGTATGTGCTTGTGATGTAATATTGAGCATGTCACCATTGTAGAATAACAGCTGATTTCCCTGCTCAGTGTTGGTCGTCGTGGCCACAGCTGGTCCTGTGGCTCCTCCACTCCTCGTCCACAGGTGTAGCTGTACAATATGGACACAAATATGGATGCAGACTTATCAGTGAAACCAAACGGCCTTCTCTCAGGACTCGCTGCTCTGCACTGAGACAGGAACCACACAAGCACAGCGACAGCACTGGGGCGTGGAAGACATCCTCTGTGGGCATTTTATTGTTCCATATTTGGCTGCTGCTGCTTTCTTCTGTTCAAGTGTCCTTTTGTTTTTGATAAATGAACAGAAAACACCCCTCCTTATCCACCCACCAAGGTACACCATCCTCCGCCTTACTTTTGTTAAATGCAGCCGTGGACGACAAAAGCTTCTGTATCTGTCAGACGGTGTCAAATTATAAAAATCGTTCATTTATCTTCACATGACAAAAGGGAAATGCCAGAAACAGATTTGTCATGTTTAACCTCATAATAAACTGAACATTTCCAAAAGTGGAGTTGTCTCTGTTTAGGATCTGCGATCTGTAACGAGGTTCTATAAAATAATTAACCATATATTATTTCAGTTAGTGTTTTCTGCAGCTGTTCACACCCACTGGTACTCTTTCCATCTACAGGAACATCATTTGTGTTGCTAGTATTGATTAAACATTGCGGTCTCCTTTTGGTCCACACATCCAAAAGCACTGAATAAATGACTTAATCTGTTCCAAGAAAATGACCTTTTATTAATACAACTCGATGCCTCTCCCAAAAATAAAGTTTGTGATATTTTTAAGGTTTGTCATTTAGAAATAAACTAAAAAGTTAAAGCTCTACCTACCGATGTGTCATGTCTCACAGCACTTAGTAAAAGTTTGAACATGAACATCCCGCCTCCCTCCAAAGCCCCGCCCCCTTCCCTCTGCCTGAGCTCTGAGGCTCCTCCTCCTCTCTCCTCCTTTCACCTGATGCGTGATGGAAACGGAGGAGGAAGCAGAGGCGGAGGTCCGGTCCGTTATGGCGTGTCCGCGGACCCCTCCCTCAGTAATCAGATGCATCATCCACCTGCCGCGGGCCCACGGCTCCTGTTCCATCAGTAGACCTGTTCCATCAGTAGACCTGGTCCATCAGTAGACCTGTTCCATCAGTAGACCTGGTCTGTGCAGTACTGGGTCAGGGTCTTCACTGCAGTCCCAGGGGATGGGCGCGCGCACTGTGAACGCGCGGCCTCCGCAAATTTTCCGTGTACATTTGAAGTTTCATAGTCCATACAGTTATCATCCTACATCATCTTACATGTGTGACACCATGTACATGTACCTGTATGAGTCCCACCGTCAGAAAAGCTGAGCTTTATGCAGACCTGTTCAGTCCAGTACAGCTGACTTCTGGACTTTTATCTCCATCCTTCATTCATCAGACTCCCGTTTGTTCCCCTCAGTTGTCGTTTCTGTTCATAAATCCGTTTTTTCCTTCCACATGTGCATGTCAGTTCTATCCAAACACATCCTAGACAGTAGACTGTGGTCAGTGGTCAGTAGACTGTGGTCAGTGGTCAGTAGACTGTGGTCAGTGGTCAGTAGACTGTGGTCAGTGACAGGAGAAGCAGCGCCAGTGAAGCGTCAGATTCAGAGGAACACATATCGGATGTGAGACGGAGATAATGGATCGGATGCTGGACGGCCGTAATGGATGATTGACAGGAGGCTCAGTCAGGTTCGGCCAATTATTTCATTCGGACCGACTAAAATGATTGGTCAGACTTTTATTAGAAATATATGAAAATTAAACATTTTTGAGTTTCAATACCTGGTGAATTTCTTTTACATTTTAGTTTGACACACACTTATTAGGAGCATTTTAAGATGACAAAAGAAAAGTGTAAAAATGCCACATCAGACGGTAGAGCTTTAAAGGCAATGCACACTTCTAATGACTGACTTTGACACATCAGCCTGTCATAAACTACTGGAGTACTGAGTCAATGTGACCTGGTCAACAGTCGGACACTAAACCTAAACCTGAACTGGATGGATTCGTGCTGTCGCTGTGAGCTGAACACTGATTTATTCTGTATGTTTGTGATTTCCACCTGAAATGGACCAGACGGACTCCCCTCTGTTTCCAAACCCTGGCTCGTTTGTGTCCTGGTCCATCGTCTACTGCTGTTTACAACGGCCCAGGTCAGACATCTGACATCACACTGGTAGGAATCTGTCATCATGTGTTCTGTTATTCATTTACGCATTTTTATCACTTTTCCTGTAGGAAAGTGAAAAAAGGAGCGGGACCATGGAGTTCCAGACCCTGGTCCTGGTCCAGCTGGTCCACACACTGGTCCAGAAGCCTGAACCTTTCACACATGTTTATTTCCCTTTTAATCTCAAGGCACCTTGGGTTTTTTTGCGCATTTTGTTTCAATTTTTTTTATAAAAAAAATTTCTAACCTAATACTGTCTGTTCATTTACAAGGCATCAAAATATGAGTATAAGTACTTCTATCAGTAATATGCAGTTGAATTAAATGCAGGCATTTGAGTAAATGTGTCCGACTTTAGGTCACAGTTGTCAAACATGCGGCCCGGGGGCCAAATCCGACCCACCAACGGGTCCAATCTGGCCCTGGGATGAATTTGTGAAATGTAAAAATTACATTGAAGATCAAGATAGAAAATCAAGGATGATGTTCAAATCATTTTAGGTCATTTCAGTCTAAAGTGGATCAGACCAGTTAATTACTATCACAACAACCTGTAAATAATGAAAACTGTAAATTTGTCTCTGTTTTAGTGTAAAAAAAAAAGTAAAATTACACAAAAATATTTACATTTACAGACTAGTCTTTTACAAAAAATGAGAATATCTGAAATGTCTTAAGAGAAGTATGTGGAATTTTAAGAATATTCTCCTTGTTCTTTAATATTTTGTGTATTTGTAGATCCACTGTGATCTGTAAGTTGTGATTCAGATGTATAAATGATAAACTGAGGCGTAATATTGTTAACATTGCAGTTATTTTACTAACAAATTTTCAGGTTCATATTTGTTCATGTTATGTTCAAGTACAATTTGTAGATGTAAACATTTTCATTACGGAATTTACTTTTTTCACTCACTTTAGATCATATTAGGCTGAACGTGGAACTGAACTAAAATGAGTCTGACACCCCCGCTTTAGGCTGAACCTGGACTATATCTGTAAAACAATAGAAATGAAACAGAACCATCCATCACACTAAATATGATTGAGTTTAAAGAATGAGATGTTGAAAATACATGTTCTACCATTTTGAAATAGAAATGAAGGATAGTAATGATGGTTAATCCATCTGGAATACATTTGAAATGAAGTTAAGTGATTCAACAACCAGTACAACATTAAACCCAACCCGTCCACCGACAGTACTGTGTCATTTTATTGAACTAGAGCTGAGTTTGTGCATGGACATGAACTGGACTACAGCTTCTGTTACTGCTCCCTCATGCATCACCAACCTGATTTAAATAAACTACCCTGAACTTTGGGGTGCGATGGAAATGTAATTACCAGGAATTCTTTTACCCAAATAAGTTCCTGGGCTTTTGGTGGAGACGGGCCTAAACCTGCCTTCAGTTCCTCTTCAATGTGATAGTTACATTTTATTGTTAGCTTAAAAAAGGAGCTATAAAACATCAGTACTTGTCCTCAAATGAGCACACGAACATAGCCAAATCTTAATTGGACCTGTACATGTATAGCACAGGTGTCAAACATGCGGCCCAGGGGCCAAATCCAGCCCGCCAAAGGGTCCAGTCCGGCCCTGTGGATGAATGCGTAAAATGCAAAAATTACACTAAAATATTAACACTCCTTTTAGTTCAGGTTCCACATTCAGACCAATTCAATCTCCAGCTGGTCAGACCAGTCAAATACTATCAGAATAACATAGAAATACTCACAACTCCACATGTTTGTCTTTGTAAATGTAAATATTTTCATGTATTTACACTAAAACAAAGTATAATTTCACAAAAAATGTGAATTACCTGAACAAATATGAACAACCTGAAATGTTGTAAGAGAAGTAAGTACAATTTTACCAATATTCTGCCTGTTATTAAATGTTTTATGTGTTTGTAGATCCACTGTGATCTGTAAGTTATAATGAACGTGTAAATGATAAACAGAGGCAGAATAGTGTTAAAATTACCCTTATTTTTTCAGTTTGTTCATGTTATTCACATTGTTTGAAAGGATAGTTTGCAGATGTAAACATTTTCATTGTTTAATTTTACTTTTTTCACTCTAAAACATGAGAATAGTTTGGAGTTGACATTATTTCTATATTATTCTGTTATTATTTTACTGGTTGGGCCCACTGCAGATCAAATTTAGCTGAATGTGGAACTGAACTAACATGAGTTTGACAGCCCTGATGTATGGGCTTATTTGGACTGTGTCAGTCTCCAAATGCAATTGGAGTAAAATTATTCTTGTGTACAGCATACAGCATCAAGTATATAATGGGTATTATGTGTCTATCATTTTGACATAGGTTTGAAGTCAGGTTAAGAACCTGTAAAATACAGTCCTACACCTATAGTAGAAATAATCAGACTTTATATAGTGTGTAGAGCAGGGCTGTCAAACTCCTGTTCTTTCAGGTTCCACATTCAGCCTGATTTGATCTGCAGTGGGCCGGACCAATAAAATAATACTATAATAACCTATACATAATGACAACTGACAATTTTTGTCTTGGTTTAAGTGCAAAAAACCCCCATTAAATTATCAAAGTACTTACTTTTATAAACTATCCAAACAAAAAAATGTAAATAACCTGAAAAAATTGAAATTTGTTAAGTAAAATAAGTGCAATTTTAACCATATTATAGCTAAACTTCTCATTAGTCCATGTGCATTCTGGATCAGATCTACAAAGACACTAAACACTGAGGAACAGGAAGAAAAGAGTTCAAACTGGACTGAATTTAATACAGACATTTCAGGTTGGGCACATTTGTTCAGGTTAGTCACATTTTATTGTTACAGGAGAGTTTGTAAATGCAAATATTTTCATAATTTAATATTATTTTTTGCACTAAAACAAAAACAAAAAATTTGAAACAGGCACCATCTGATATTAAAATGCTCAAAAAAGCAATTCACATCAATTTTTCAGACAAAATGATTTTTATAACGATAAAAGGATGTATAAAAGGGCCATAAAACTATACTGAAAATAGAAATATATGATTGAGATTTCAAATTATAGCAATGATAAGTTATGTTATTATCCATTCTCAGAGAACTCTCTAAGGGACTGAATTCAGTTTGTATAAAAATTTCAGTAATTTTCTTGAAAATCCGTTTTTGACCAAAATTTTTAATGGATTTGGAAACTTAAGATGTGATACTATTGAATGACAAAAAGTTTGAAATCATTATCGCAATTCTAATTTTTTGATTCAAAGTTAATTGGTGCGTGACTTGACCCAATTGTCATTATTTATAGGCATAATGTAATTTTTTTTTTTCCACATCAGACCAAAAAGAAAATCTGCAGTCATTCTTTTTTGTGGGTTCTTCTGCTGTTATTATCTGACTGTAGATCATGTTGGTCTGTATGTGGAACCGACACTAAAATGAGTTCCACAGCCTGGACTGTGGAACTTTTGCATTTCACAAATTCATCCTACGAGTTGGATTGGAACCTTTGGTGGGACACGTTTGAGAACCCCTGAAAATAAATATAACATCCCAAAATGTAATTACATATTTTAAACATGATATTAACAATTTAGAATTTATTGTAAATTTATTCATATTATTTGGAAAATTTCATATAAACAAATATACTAAAACACACCAAAATTTTAAAATCTTCCTATTGGAATTTGATAATTATATTAAATCTTTAGAATTTACTGATAAAAAAAAAAAAGCTCTAACACCTTGGCTACTTATAAACAATTCTTTAATACTGACTGAACTCTGTTGTACATGTTTATTTACATTTGTCAGATTTGTTATTTTTATTTATTCATTTACTTTTTTTATACTATTATTTGTATACTATATTTTGTGTGCATTATTTTCTTAAACTCATATGTTTAAATAGTTTTTCCCTTTTGACATCTTGTTTGTTTAAATGTTTGTAATGTACACTCAAATGTTTTCAATGAAGTTGGAAAAAAAAAAAAATTGAGAACCCATGATTTAGAGAATCACGTGACAGAATTACTAATCAGTCAGGTTTTATTAATTAAATAGATGCAAAAGGCTGTTTAGATTTATGAATGAAGAGCATTACTCACTTGCACATTACATAAAACAAAGCAGGCATTTCAGTCACAGTCCCTCACACATACAGGTATCCAACTGTGGCAAGGTTTACGTCCGGTTTTTTACTGAGGTCCACAGTCCAAAGTGCTCGTTCCAACTGAATAAAGGAATTTCTTTATAGCTTTCCCCTTCTTCCATCCAGACTGTTGCACAGTCAGCCTCAGTAGTGACTCAGTCTTAATTACATGTAATCATTTAAACTCTCCTGTGTTGTCTGAGCACAGTCAGGTCTGCTCTGAGGTCAGTCTGCTGTACGGGGGGGGCTTGGACGGCCCCTCCTCTTTTTCAGTGCTGTCCAGGTGGATGGGAGAGTTGAAGAGTTTGTCATCACCTCCTGCTTGAAAAACAGACAATAAGTACATTGCAGGGCTACATATGTAAACATTTCATTTTTCATTTCATTTATTCATTCATTCCAATCTAAATGATTGGAAAGGAGTAGGATGAAGAAAACTTATAATACCTGCCTATGGAAGGAAATCTGTCTCATCAGGTTTTGAATTATAAAAGCCACTGAATTTCTAGCACTGAATTTTTTTGCACTGAAATTAAGTATCTGATCCCCCCCCCCCCCCCCCCCGAAATTAAGTATCTGAATTTTTTTTTTTTTGCACAGAAATTAAGTATCTGATTCCCCCCCCCCCCGAAATTAAGTATCTGAATTTTTTTTTTTTTTGCACAGAAATTAAGTATCTGATCCCCCCCCCCCGAAATTAAGTACCTGAATTTTTTTTTTTTTTGCACAGAAATTAAGTATCTGATTCCCCCCCCCCCGAAATTAAGTTTCTGAATTTTTTTTTTTCACTGAACTTAAGTATCTGAATTTTTTTGCACTGAAATTAAGTATCTGAATTTTTTGTCTCTCAATTTTACTATGTTCATAAATTTAGAATAAAAAAATTCAGACGTAAAAAATTCCGATCACACATGCTGGACACCAAGGATACGCAATGATTCTGTCTCAAGTCGAACCGACAGTCAGTCAATCCAGTTATGTTAGGTTGGTCATGTGACGCTGAAAAAATTCAGATACTTAATTTCAGTGCAAAAAAATTCAGTGCTACAAATTCAGTGGCTTTTATAATTCAAAATCTGATGAGACAGATTTACTTCCATACCTGCCACTTTCTTCAAACATCTGCTTCCATCAGATATGTTGCCATTACAGCTATTACAGTAAAAAACCATTTACATGATAGTCAATGCAAATAAAACAAATCCAACATCCATAAGTTAAATTATTTCATTCCATGCTTTTATAAAGCTTCTCTATTCTTTCCTTATACAACCTCTTAAACTGAAAAATATTTGTCCAGCTCTTCTCTTCCATCGCCAAAGAATTCCACATTCTGACACCCACAACAGAACTACACATTTCCTTTACATTAGTCCGAACCCTTCGCTGTTTCAAATTAAACCTGCTTCTGTGTTCTTCATCCTTAAATCCCACCTCTTCAGGTCATTCGTGAACTGCCTGCCTGTTCCACCTCATCCACTCTCATCTACCTTCTCTTGTGTGTTTTCTTTCATCGTATTTGTCTCCGTCTTTGTTCTTTGATTGCCATTTAGTATTAGCTCCGTATCTGTTTACCTGTTTGATGTGTGTTTGTCCCTTGGCTGTTTATTGTAAAACATCTTTGAGTACTTAGAAAAGTGCTATATAAAACTGATATATTATTATTTATTATTATTATCCTATGATACTACAACAAATAATCTCTGCAAATTTGCAGCAAAAGTCTGTTTCTTGCTCTAAACACAATCAACAATGTCCCTAATTCAGCTAACTCTTTAAACTGAAACAATCCTGATTTAATAAACAACTCATTTGTATGTTCCCTGAAATTAACCTTATACATGATTCTTATTGGTCTTTTCTATAAGAAAAACAATGGCTTTGTGTTCCTCATATATGTTTCCCCACACTTCAATACAAGAACTCAAATATGACAGAATAAGTGAACTATATGAAATTCTCATTGCTTTATAATCCAACACATATTTTGCTTTACTCAATACATCATGACAACAGGAACGTGGAAAGCACCGTACCTCTCCATGTGCACACCATCTCGGTGTCCCTGGGGTCACACTGAGGAACGAGAGTCTCCTGCAACAAACACAGCATTTTCCCTTGAAGACCTGTACTGACCAACTACACCCAGAGTCATGCAGTACTTGTGTTCAGGGTTAGTGGTTTTGGTTCTGTGATGTGCCGTGTCAGTTGTGATTCTGTTGTGTTTTTGTGGTTTTTCGGTTCTCTTCTGTGTGTGGGTGTGTGTTCTCTGTCTTTCTCTCCAAACAGACAGTGGTTGAGTGTGGATGAGCTGCAGGTGTGGTGCTGGACTGCTGCTGCTGCTGACTGGTTCCTCAGTGATGAGCGGGGAAATTCACAGCAGGATCACCCTACCTCCTATGAGACTCCTCTCTTCCCATCCCCCTCATTTGTAACCAGCCATCTGTCATTTTAGTTGGAGAGCTTCGTATAATCAGATGCAAAAAGGAGGGAATCTTTTTCTTTAAGTTTTCTCCTGGTTTTTTTTGTTAGGAAGATAGATAAGATTGATGTAGTTAGATTTCCTTGGTTTGTGTTTGTAGGTCAGCGTAGCGAGCTTGGAATAGTATTCTGTTTGTTATGTTTGTTACTTTGATTCCCTACCTGATTTAATTTTCTTTTCATCTAAATAAGTATCTCAAATGGCAGTTGTGTGATTGCTGGTCATTTATTTATTTATTTTTTTTGCTTGCTCCTGTTTGTTAAGGGACATGGGGGGAGGGGAGTCTCACACCATGTTGCGTCTCGGTAACCCCTCGGCTGAGCATAACGAATTGTAAGGCAGGTGTCTGTGATCTTCAAAGGCCAAAGGCCGTGTTCTTCCTTACCAGTCCCGTTCTGGAGTCGTAGCAGCCACAGCAGGGCAGGCTGCGGCAGCCCACCAACATGATCAGAGAGGACAGACACATGCTGGTGGTGCAGGTCAGCAGGATGGTGGCATTGGCCCCCTTCACCAGCCCATGCAGCACAAACGTCTACAGAAAGACCAACAACAGCTGTTGCAGAAATAAAACAGACTACACCAAGATAACTAGTACCTGTCTGACTTGGAAATTCATCCCATTAGTGTGATACAACCAAACTCTCATATCCTGATACCAAGGTTCTAATAGTTTTGGATTTGTCATTATAGTTTATTTAGTTCTGACTTCTTTTCCTCTAATTCAGTTCGTTTTAATTCGTTTTTAGAGCAGGTTTGCTAGTTTGTATTAGTTTTCATTTTTTTCTAAATACTTAGTTTTAGTTTAGTTTTAGTTATTTTAGTTATTTAGTTGAAACAGTATATCCATTTAAACAGCAAATTTTTTGATCTGTTACTGCTTGACCAGGCCCATGTGCAAACACAAAGAGACAATAAGTGTATGTATATGTATATAGTATCTGGTAAAAAAAAAGTTGTGAAGACACATTTCTTTGGAAGTGGAGAGGGAAAATCCCTATCTGGAAAAATATTTGTACTAGTGTGACCAGTAGGGGTGTTAGAAAATATCGGTTCTGCAACATATCGCGATATTTCATTTCACAATACTGTATCAATATTAAAAAGTACTGAATCAATATTTTTAGGTATTTATTCAAAAGCAGATATGGCGGAGGTTCATTATTGTTTTTGTTTATGTCTTATTTATTATTATTTAATACAATTTTATTAAATAATGGTTATTTCAATCATCCTAAAAGCACTTTTTACTGTCTGAGAGGCAGATGTTCATTCCTTTGTTGGGACAAAAATACTGTTCTGATGTTAGTTGTGAACTAATAGAATCTGAACATTTGAACAGGATCTGAAACTGGAATGTCTGTAAAACAGAATTTCAGTTTGAACACAGGAACGTTTTGCGATATAACATTAGATCCTGTTGGGATCAAATAAAAATGTGTTTCGTATTTGTGCAGATTTCTGATGTAATTCAATTCTTCCAGGAATAATCATTTAAAAAAATGAAACAAAAAAATGCCTTCTTAACATGATCATGATATATCGTGTTGTCATCCCAGTATTGTGATTTGTATTGCATCACCAGATTCTTGCCAATACACAGCCCTAGTGACCAGTGAATCAGTTTTCATGAGGATGAGTCATAAATCAATACATGACTCAGAAACGGTTTCTCTGAATTGTTCTCTCCACACTAAAAAAAAAAAAAGTTTCCATGGCAACCTGGTAAGTAGTTGCTGAGATGCTTTTAAAATGATAACACAGACTGAGAGCTCCCATAATTAGTGGCTGCTCAAGTGGTTTGCACTGATACATTTGAAAAACTACTGCTGGAAGCAGAGGCTGTGAGGCCCTGACTTGAATCCTGTCATGGTGGACTGGTCTGGGCCAGATGACAGAGCCACTTTTGGACGTCAGTTTCATCTCTGGAAGACTGCTGTTATGGTTTATAACATGTGGAGTTACCACTTGAGGACTGTCATGGTGGTGGAAGACCTCTTCATCCTCCTCGCCGTAGGTCAGAGTCAGACAGGAATAAGCCGATACAAACACAGAGGCTGCACAGGACAGTCCTGCAGCCGCCACCATCACACTGACCTGAGGACAAGCACACACCACAGTCACCGCCCAGTGAGGACGAAGAACGAAAAAAAAGACATTTGGAGGAAAGGAAATACATTAGAGGTTGAGCTCATTTGAAAATATTCACCATACAGCCGACCCATATGGGATTTTTGGGGCTGGGGCTGGGGCTGATGCCGATACCGATATTGGGGGCTAAAAAAAGCCGGTATCCAATGTATTGGCTGATAACCGATATATCGGCCGATATATGAAATGAGAACATCGTTATACACAGGATATAATAGTCTTATATTAGATAATGGTGGACATGTGGATTAACAGTTGCATCTTTGTTTATCTCACAAAGATAACTGACACAACTTTCAAATGTATAATAGTCTTATGCCGCGTTTCCACTACGTGGATCCGGCTCGACTCGACTCTGGTACCAGGTCCTATTCCAGACCGTTTCCATTACAGGATACTACAGACTTTACAGTACCTGGTCGTCATAGCGATGTGGTGCGTTACTTCCGTGTCGTCTGCTCAGAGTGGCTGTTAAACTCACTCGTTACGTGTTGTCTTGTCAAATTCATGCTGAATTTTTACGTGGGCCACCAAAGACTGAATCTCCTGACTGAATGGTGTAGTTTTACAGTTTACTGTCATCGTGTGGATTCACCTACCGACAGATTTACTGTCAACTTCTGCATCTGTTTTTTGTAAAAGGACGGGTCACAGAGACGACTCTGACCAATCAGTGGTCTGCAGTGTTTACGCGTCACCTTTTAGTATCTGGTCCCCAGTCCTGGAACCTCGACGGAGGTGATGCCAAAAAACTAGTACCAGGTACCAGGTACCAGGTACCAGATTCCAGGTCCTTGTTCGTAATGGAAACGCAAAAAGGCCGAGTCGAGTCGAGCCGATACCATGTAGTGGAAACGCAGCATTATATCAGACTAGTATGCGACCCTTTGGAACCACGGGTTGTAGGTGTGGTAGTTTTAATGCTGGGGAGAGCAGACTTTAGGGAAAAGATGTTAGTGTATCAAATACTGAGGGTTAGGGTGATGTGAACTGGAGATCTTGGCATAAATTGACATGAGATATAACAGCGTTGAATAAGACACGAAAGGATGAAAATGTGTACGTACACTCCTGATCAAAATTTTAAGACCAGTTGAAAAACTGCATGAATTTACATTTTGCACTGTTGGACAGTGTAAACACCTGACAGAAAATGACACAGAATCCACACTTTTGTGCAGCTTTTGGCTTTTAAAGGCTGTGAGTCTTAAACTTTTGATCAGCTATTTCAGTTTAATTGCTGTTTTCAATAAATGGCTTACTCAAATTTCTTTTTGTCTCACTCCCATTTCTTTCTTTCATTCTTTCTTCTTCTTTTTGCATTTTGAAATTCTACTTAGAAGCTTTTTAAGAACCAACAGTGCAACATGTGAATTTTTGCAATTTTTCAACTGGTCTAAAAATTTTGATCAAGAGTGTATAACACACCAGATGCCATAAGAATTGCGATTTCATGAGATCAGTCTCCAAATTGCTAAAAACAAATTCAGCAAATACTGATCACTAATCCACAGCTCTCCATTTATGATTTAGCAGTATTTATTTAGCGTAACTATTCTTAACTATAGTGTGAATTACGTTTAAAACTACAAATGAGCAGGAATGATAAATGGACAGTGGAACATAGGACCACAGCTGAAACCTTAGCAAGTTAGGCTTGATTACTGGAAAGTGGTGAAGCCATTTTAGTTGTGTGTAGAGAACTGGTGTATGATTGTCAGCTCCTCTGGTTGACTACAGACTGCAGACCAAACTATTTAGAAAGAATGTCATCTGATAACCATTGCTGACCAAATGATCAGGCTCAACTCTGATATTGACATGAAAGCAGATCTCTACATAGGGTTTTTTCCCCTAAAAGTGTGGTAATCAAACACGGCTATCATGACAATTAGAATTTAAACGGTAATTTACATTTATGCATTTGGCAGACGCTTTTTTCCAAAGCAACTTAAAGGGGAAAACCAATCAAATCAATCAATCAAATTTTATTTATATAGCGCCAGATCACAGTAGAGGTTATCTCATGACACGTTATATACAGAGTTGGTCAAAACCAGACTCTAAGCCAATTTACAGAAACCCAACAGAATCCTCCAGGAACAAACACTTGTGACTGGTGACAGTGGAAGGAAAAACTTCCCTTTAACAGCAGAAACCTGGAGCAGAGCCAGACTCCTGGGTGTAAACAGCAGACTCCTGGGTCTGCTCCTGGGACTCCATCTGCAATTTTACTGCAGTTTATTGTTATACCAGTAATCGTTACATCCCTACTGCAGACAGTCATCAAAATAAAGTGTTCTGCTGGCTCATTGCAGGAAGGGTTTTGCACTGGCCAAGCTGCAAAGAATGCCAAACTGTGTGACCAGTGGAGCAACATCATTACAATAAGTCGCCCCTGCAGAGAGGTTGAAGATCTGTGGACATATCTGATCCAGCAAATAACAGTTTGGACAGTCTGTTTCAAATGCTCTGGCACAAGGCGATCCGAATCTAATAAATTAATATGAACAAAGCAGGGATGCACCGATATACAGTATCAGTCCATACGATCATATAAAATGTCTTTTCACTGATAGCAGTGGCAGCTGTGGTGTTATACTAGGTATATGGTTCTAATAGTTTTGGATTTTTCATTATAGTTTAGTTTTATTTAGTTTTGACTTTTTTTTCTCTTCTAATTCAGTTAGTTTTAATTTATTTTTAGAGCAGGTTTGATAGTTTTTAGCAGTTTAGAATTTTTTCTAAATGCTTAGTTTTAGTTTAGTTTTAATTTTTTCATATCTTTTATCTTTTTCGCCATCATATTCAAATAAATCCCAGACAGGACTCTGCTGCTTTCTCCCAACTTTAGTCTCCATGTTTCCAGGTAGAGTGGGGACCAGAAGACGACTGGAAACCACAAGCGAACACAAGTGACAGACCGTCAAGTGTCGTATGGTGCTGCTAGCTAAAATTGCTAGAGCGAAATAAATCGCTTTCATAGCGCTTTCCGACATTGACAAAAACAAACACAAAGGGAACTTTATCCATAATTTTTATCTGTTTTAGTTAGTTTTGTAAACACACAATACAGTTCCAGCTAGTTATTGCTTTTTCTTTTAATTATAGTTTTTATTTATTTCAGTTAACTAAAATGTTTTTCAATTCTAGTTAACATCATTTCTTTAGTTTTCATTAACGATAATAACCTTGCTAGGTATAAGGTTCTATGAAAAGGTACAAGGCATGTCCAATACTGTGTATGTTTGAATCTGTGTAGAAAACATGTGATGAAGGGCTGAAAGAAACATTTTATATTCATATAATAATGTCATATTCATGTAACAAAAAAGGCAATTGGCAAAAATGTCAGTATTTTTATTGGCCAAGAATTTTGCAATCAGAGCACTACTTGAACAAACTAACATTACAGCGGAAAAGCCACATATAAAGACAACAGGTCAGGAAACATCACACACTCACCATTACTGAGTTTTTTCTTTGTGAGGCAAATAACGCCAAAGCACCTGGAAGAGCCATGATCTAAAAAGAAGAGAACAGACAAGCAGTAAAGGCTGGTGCAGACATATTCAACAGGCTGGTACACATAAGATCCAAATACAATTCCACAGATTTAATGAAACCAGAAACGGAAATTCAACAGATTATATTAAAAACAGATGGGAGAAAGAATTGAATACTGTTATATCATGTGAACAATGGGACATTATCTGTGAATCTGCTCCTTCTACCTCCTCTTCAGCATAATGGACAGAATTTTGTTGGAAAAATTTAGTATGGTCCTTTACAACACCAAAACAACAGTTTACTGTAGTAGAAAACTGAATGCTTCTACTTGCTGGAGGGGACACAGAGGCAAACCACACCCACATTTTTGGTTCTGTATGAAAATTAGAACTTTTTGGAAAGATGTTGGAATAAAAATAGAACAGATTTTGGGTTTTAAATTACAACAAACCACTCTTCCACTTCTGTTAGGAGATCTTCCTGATGATTTGACAATAAATGACAAATACCTCCAAAAAATGTTTGGTGCTGCAGCAAAAAAACACAATCACTCAAAAATGGCTTCAACTAGAGCCATCGGTGCTGGAGGACTGGATGAAAATAGTAGATGAAATTCACAGAATGGAGAGATTCACATTTATGCTGAGGCTGCAAGCTGAACTGTACATGAGAAGGTGGAACAAGTGGATTAGTTTCTTTAAAGACAGTTCATGTGTGGTTTGTCTCATAGTCCTGAGAGTGTGTGAAAAAAAAGAAACTGGGAATGACAACAGGTAGCCTAGATGATATGTATAGATGTGGCTGCATGGGGGTGGGGGTATAATAATCCCAGTCCACTGTTGTGTAGAACACAAAACACTGACCTAAATGGTGGCCAAAGAAAAAAAATAGAGCATAGTTCATCCTAGTAGGTTTCATCTCCAGCTTCAGTTCAAGTGGCTGCTGTTGTGTCTAGGGCTGCGTATCAGCAAGAATCTGGCGATACGATACAAATCGCAATACTAGGATCACGATACGATATATCATGATTACCTCCGCCAAGGAGGTTATGTTTTTGCCAAGGTTTGTTTGTTTGTTTGTCTGTCTGTCTGTTTGTTTGTCTGTCCGTTAGTGGGCAACATAACTCAAAAAGTTATGGACAGATTTGGATGAAATTTTTCAGGGTTTGTTGGAAATGCGATGAGGAAGAAATGATGAAATTTTGGTGGTGATCGGGGGTGGGGGGGGGGGGGCACTGATCTGCCTTGGCGGAGGTCTGCGCTCTCTGAGTGCTTCTAGTTAGGGATGTAACGATATGAAAATTTCATAATAACAGTTATTGTGACCAAAATTATCACGGTTATCATTACTATCACAGAACTGCTGAAATTGTGCTCAAAATGTTCAAAAAGTACTAATACACACACTGAAATAATTTAACCAAGTTGTATAAAAATAAATAAATAAATAAAAAAATAAAATAAAATAATTGGCACAATGCACCTTCTGTTGCAGAAACATTCAAATATTAACCCTTAGTGGTCTGAGTCTATTTTTACAGAAGTGTATCGCATTCACACAAAAAATAAAATTCGGCTCTGTTTTTCTGAATTAACATAATACTGTTTTCTGAAAAAACTGAAATTCGGCTCTGTTTTTCCGAGATAATTATCTTGTTAATTCAGAAAAACAGAGCCAAATTTTATTTTAACTTATTTTTTCCCATAATTATGAGATAATTATCTTGTTAATTCGGAAAAACAGAGCCGAATATATTTTTTTGTGTGAATGCAATACGCTAATGTATATTTTGTCCATTTTTCAGTACTTTTGATTTTGCCTTTATATACTATATAAACAAATGTTTACTAAACCCATGATTGGGATCTTTTTTTTTTCAGCACAACTTCATCTATATCATCTGTCTATTATTTTTTCCACTTTAATCTACTATAAAAACACAAAAGGACAAAAAGCACACAAAAAATATATAAAATCTGATTGAAAAATGTATATAATTTATTGCATAAGTAACACAAAGATGCTTAACGAACCTTTTCAAAGACTTTAAAAATGAATATTGGTTCCAAATATTAGGTATATAAAATTTAAATTGTAATAAATCAAAACTATACTCAAATATTTGACATAAAAGCAGATCTTTACATAAGGTTTTTCCCCTAAAAGTGCGGTAATCAAACACGATTATCATGATAGTTAGAATTTAAACGGTAATACTAACCATCTGCAATTTTACCGCGGTTTATCCTTAAACTGGTAATCGTTACATCCCTAATCACGATATATTATGATACTGTTAAAAAGGCAATTTTTGTTTCTTTTTTTAAATGATTATTTCCTTGAAGAATTGAATTACACCGGAAATATGCACAAATACTAAACACATTTTTATTTGAACACAACAGGATCTAATGCCAAAACTATGCGTTAAAACTTAAATTATATTTTACAGACTTAAGCTTAAATTTAAGCAGTTTCAGATCCTGTTCAAATGTTCATATTCTATTAGTTCAGAACAAACATTCAAACATTATTTGAGTGCAATCCCAATATTAAATAAAAGAGTGTTAAAGAATAATAAATAAAATATAAACAAAAAAGAAAAACAAAAAAACAAAAATGAACCTCCACAAAATCTGCATTTGAATAAATACTTAAAAATATCAATACAGCACTTTTTTATATCGATACAGTATTGTGAAATGAAATATCGCGATATATTGCAGAACTGATATTTTCTAACAGCCCTAGTTGTGCCTTACTTTGTTGTTGTTGTTGTTATTGTGTCTTACTTTCTGTTTTTGGGGTTTTTGTCTCTTACCAGCCCTCCCCACACTGGGGTCCTGCTGCTGCTCAGGGGGGTACTCTTGCGGAAAACCGCGTCCATACATCCGCACACCACACAGATTCCCGCACAGGCTACCTGCAGGATCCCCAGGACCAGCACACTCCTCTGGTTGAAAATGAAATACCTGTACCGGTCCATGTCCAGCAGGTCAAAGGTCAAAGGGGGGTTAGGGTCCTGGGGTCAGCCGGATCTCCTTATTTCCGCTTGTGCTCCAGAGCTAATGTTAGCTAGCTAATGTTAGCTAGCTTGTGTTAGCTTAAAACCGGCAACAAAAGGTGACGATTTGTGTTAAATTAATGAGTTCCATTGGTTGAAATCACATATGCGGCGAGTGGTTGAAAACTTCCGTGTTGTATTCATCCTAGAAAAGCCCCGGTTACTGTTTATCCAGTGTGGTGTGAAAGTCTGGGGCTAGTTTCGGTATGACTTCTAAAGTACGAGGTTTATCTATTATCCATTAACCTGCTGACCGGCAGCGGCAGGTATGGAGGTGAGGGGTGTGTCCCTCAGTTTGGACTCACAGGTATGGAGATGGGTAAGTGTGTCCCTCAGTTTGGACTCACAGGTAGTGGAAATGGGTGGGTGTGTCCCTCAGTTTGGACTCACAGGTATGGAGGTGGGTAGGTGTGTCCCTCAGTTTGGACTCACAGGTAGTGGAAATGGGTGGGTGTGTCCCTCAGTTTGGACTCACAGGTCCCTCAGTTGGCTCACAGGTAGTGGAAATGGGTGGGTGTGTCCCTCAGTTTGGACTCACAGGTAGTGGAAGTGGGTGGTTGTGTCCCTCAGTTTGGACTCACAGTTAGTGGAGGTGGGTGGGTGTGTCCCTCAGTTTGGACTCAAAGGCTGTTAGATCCCGCCCCTGCCGAGGTGTTGGACCAATGAACAGAGAGATACAAATGTACAACCTGGACAAACAGGTAAATTCTACACATGCACTGGTCACAGTAGAACACAGCTGTCAAACTCATTTAGGTTCACTTCCATATTTAGCCCAATTTGATCTGCAGCGGGCCAGACCAGTAAAATAATGACTTAATAACATATAAATAATTAAAAATTCTAAGTTTTTCTTTTTGTTTTAGTACAAAAAAACCCCAATTACATTATGAAAATATTTACATTTTACAAAAAAAGATGTGAACCTGAAAAAAACAGAAATTTCATTTGAAAAATTAGTGCAATTTTAACAATATTATGTCTCGACTTATTATTTATACATGTACATTACACACAATGTTCCATAAATATTTGGTAACAGAATATTGTGAAAATTTTGGAGTTTGGAACTAAAATTAGAACAATTTCTACAATATTCCATCCCTTATTATTAACACAACTCCAGATCCCAGTGGATCCATAAATGCACCAAACATTTAGGAACAGGCAGAATATTGTTCAAATTGCACATTTCAGGTTGTTCATCTGTTGTTTTTATTTATGTATTTATTTGCATTTTATTGTGAAAGGATAGTTTTGTAAATGTAAATATTTTTACAGTGTAATGTTTTTGGGGGTTTTTTTTTCACTTAAATTTTTTCCACACAATTTTTCACAAAGAAAATGTGTCACTGTCATTATTTATTGGTTATTGTGTTGTTCTTTTGACTGTAGATCACACTGGTCTGTATGTGGAACCTGAACCAAAATGATTTGGACAACCTGGACTGTTCAGGTTCATTTGTGCACATTCGTCCTGCAGGGCTGGAATGGATCCTTTGGTGGGGGGCCAGATTTGGCCCCTGGGCCGCATGTTTGACACCTGTGAGCTACATGATCAGCGAATTAAATATAGGGAAAAATACATGATTTACACTGAAAAAATGCTAAAAAGAGCAATAAGAATTGTTCACAATGTTGGTTTTCATGAACACACCAATCCACTATTTTTACAGTTTAAAACCTTAAAACTCATTGACCTTGTGGAGTTCAAAACTATTCAAATACTATATAAAGCAAAGAATAACTTACTGCCGGGCAATATTCAAGAAATGTTTTGTGAAAGAGAGGGAGGCTATGATTTACAGGGAAAACTAAATTTAAAGATTCATAAAGTATGCACTACATTGTCACAGGTCATTGGAAGGAATTCACCTGGAAAAATATTGTCAGATTTTTAATTACCCTCAAATTAAAACAAATGCAAAAGGGCCTACCGAGTTATGGGAATTGTTGGAGAAAATGTGGGAGTGCCCTTGCAGACCATTTTCACATTTTCTGGGATTGTCCAAGAATTAAGCCTGACTGGATTGAAACGATGAAAATGATTAACACAATAATGGGGCTTGAGATTAAACATGATTTTTGCAGTTTATCTTGGAAATCTACCACCCACAGTCAATTCTAGAGACAAATACCTGATTAATATAATGCTGGCAGCCTGTAAAAAAAAGCCATAACAAGAAAATGGCTGAGCGAAGAACCCCCAACAAAGAAGGAATGGATTGGAATTATTAAAGAAATATACAATATGGAAAAACTAACTTTGTCGTTGAACCATAATTTGGACAAATTTACTAATTCTTGGCTAAAATGGACATCTATCCCAGAAGATGTGACGCCCCACTAGGACAACACCTTGTTTTTCTCATGAGAAACACATATATGTCAACATCTGTGTGTTTTACTGTCAACATGTGTAAATATGCATTCCAGGAAAATGTGCACAAGTGTTTATGAAAATGATGGATGTAATTATGTCAGCAGGTTTACGGAACATGATCTGATGCAACATGAGAATATATGTGACTGATCTGACATGGACTGAAACAGGACAACACCCAAACGAACTCCACCCTCTGATCAGGATGGGAGAACGCTGGGACTCACTGACCCACTTCTTTATCATATTTTAAATTTTGATACGGTCCTGTCTGCACTCGTTGACGTCTCGTTTCGTATGTCTTCACTTTTTTGTTTAATTGTCTGTTTGTTAAAAAATGTAAAATCTGTTAAAAATAAAGCATATTAAAAAAAAAGTATGCACTACGTTAAAAAGTTGTATCAGAGGAACTGAGTTTAGCTAATATTTTTACTTACTGTGTATGTGAGAACTCAATATTTCCAACCGCTGAAGTCATTTATCAGAGCTACCGATAATTATAAATATTACCTGTCAGAACACATCCAGTCATAATGTACGTACAGAACACTGTTTTTAAATACCTTATTTTATTATTATCACAAAGAGTCTCTGCTCCCTTAAAAAACAGGTTTAAAGTTGACCCATCGAAAACAGGATCATCCCAACATCCTGGACTGGTGTCTGGAGCTGTGTGAAGCAGACTGCTGGACGTCATCCTGTCCTTCTGTGAGTCCTCCAGTGGTGGACAGGTCATCCTGTCCTTCTGTGAGTCCTCCAGTGCTGGACAGGTCATCCTGTCCTTCTGTGAGTCCTCCAGTGGTGGACAGGTCATCCTGTCCTTCTGTGAGTCCTCCAGTGGTGGACAGGTCATCCTGTCCTTCTGTGTGTCCTCCAGTGGTGGACAGGTCATCCTGTCCTTCTGTGAGTCCTCCAGTGGTGGACAGGTCATCCTGTCCTTCTGTGAGTCCTCCAGTGCTGGACAGGTCATCGGTCCTCACACTGGACTGTAAATGTACGTTTGAACAGCCGCTGTCATTTCATCTGGAACTGGAGAGCGTCTATAAGTTGTACGATCTCTGCAAAGTAGTCATCGTCTTCTTCTACAGTCCTCTGTGTCTGGACAATTTCCAGGTACTGGACCCTCAGTGAGACCAGGGAGCCTCGCAGGAAGTCATCTGAGCGGTACTGGTCCAAACACACCGGCGCCATCACCAGTAAAGCCTGCAGAGCCTGAAGAGGGGGACGGACACACAGAGGACCAGGTCAGCTCCAAAAGGACTGGGTAAAGTGTGGAACAGATGGACAGAGACGGACACAGATGGACACAGATGGACAAAAATGGACACAGATGGACAGATACGGATAAAGACGGACAGATATGGACAAAGACGGACAGAGATGGACACAGATGGACAAAAATGAAGAGATGGACAGAGATGGACAAAAATGAACAGAGATGGACAGAGAGGGACAAAGACAGACAGAGATGGACAGAGACGGACAAAGACGGACAAAGATGGACAAAGACAGACAGAGACGGAAAGAGATGGACATCCTGTGGTTTAGAGTGACCCCCCCCCCCCTCCCTTTTTTTTTTCAAAATAGAGTTCATTTATATCACAAGTGTCAAACATGCGGCCCGGGGGCCAAATCCAGCCCGCCAAAGGGTCCAATCCAGCCCACGGGATGAATTTGTGAAATGCAAAAATTACACTTAAGATATTAACAATCAAGGATGTTCAATCTAAAGTGGGTCAGACCAGTAAAATACTGTCATAATAACTTATAAATAATGAAAAAAAGCAATTTTTTTTCTTTTTGTTTTTAGTGTCAAAAAAGTAAAATTACACAAAAATGTTTACATTTACAGACTGGCTTTTCACAAAAAATATGAACAATACATTTTAACAATATTCTGCCTATTATCAAATATTGTTTGTATTTGTAGATCCGTGTGATCTGTAAGTTGTGATGCACATGTATAAATAATAAACTGAGGTGTAATATTGTTAAAATTACACTTATTTTTCTGAAGAATTTTCATGTTGTTCATATTTGTTCATGTTACGTTCAAGTACGGTTCGTGGATGTAAACATTTTAATTATGGAATTTTACTTTTTTCACTCAAAAACAGAAAACTTTGGAGTTGATATTATTTCTAAGTTCTTATCTTATTATTTATATTATTTCACTGGTCTGGCCCACTTTATTTCACATTAGGCTGAATGTGGAACTGAACTAAAATGAGTTTGACACCCCTGATTACCTCCGCCAGGGGTATTGTGATCACTTTGCTTTGTGTGTTTGTTTGTTTGTTTGTTTGTTAGCAACTTTAGGGGAAAACTATTCTATCCATCTTTCCCAAATCTTCCCCACAGATAGGCCTAGGCCCTGGGACCAGCCCATTACATTTTGGTCCCAGTAGGCCAAAGTTCAAGGTCACAGCAAGGTCACAACATCTACAGTTTTCCATCTGACATCATTGAGCAATTTTCCAAAATTCATAAAAAATTCAAAACGACTCCAATTAGCCTCCAATTGGATCCACCCGTAGCTTAGAACAATATCTTGTATCTGGAACTAAATTGTCCACATCCACTGTGGAATGTGGACTCTGTGGACATTTACATTTAACACTGAAAATCCCATTTACCACACATTTAAAATTAGAACTCAACAAACATTGATTGGAATTTAATAGAATTGGACAGACACATGACTGGTACCAAGCTGCAACTTTTTCTGCTGTATGGAACAACCTGGAAACTGTTGAATTTAAAAAGAAACAGTCGATCCACACATGCACACTGTTTGCGGTGCTTGGCGGAGGTTTGCGTTCTCTGAACACTTGTTTATATATTAGTTGAATACTTTTCCATTCTGCTGTGTGTGACCCATAAATCCCTATTTCCTGTTTGTGTGGGTGTCTTTAGTACCTTCTCTCTGTAGTCGTGCTCAGATGATGCCAGCAGCTGTGGGACCAGACTGCACCAGCCCTTCTCCAACAGCTCCCCCTGCAGGGACACCTTCGAGTACTGACGCACACGTTCCTGATGGGATGCGTCCTGAACCGGGTCCGGACCTGCCTGGGTCATGTGCTCCTGTTGGACCAGAGGAACAGTCAATGAGGATCGCCCCCGCCTTAGTATGTCCTCCATTAGAAACATGAACGAGGCAGCGGTCGGACCTTCTCGCTGATCATGTCGTATAACATGGTGACTATGCGTGTGCGCAGAACCGCGTGGTCATCGGCCCTGAACAGCTCTGCCAGCACCTGCAGCCCACCATGCGACAGGAAATGCCGCTGTGCAAAGGGGAAGTGACGTAGAAGGGAAGCCACCGCAAAAAGTACCTGTGAGGACGACAGACATGGAAGAAATGTGGACCTGTTGTCATTCTTGTCCTGAAACTACTCTACACTTATTCGTTCTTGTGTGAGCACTCTTCCAACTTCTGTTCTAAAACTGAAAAATGTATCATATCTAAAAGTAATGAAAAAATAACTATAACATCTCAAAATGTAATAGGGATGTAATGATTACCGGTATAACGATAAACTGCGGTAAAATTGCCAACGGTTAGTATTACCGTTCAAATTCGAATTATCATGATAACTGTGTTTGATTACCGCATTTTCCGGAGAAAACGCCACTGTAAAGATCTGCTTTTATGTCACATATCTGAGTATAGTTTTATTACAATTTTAAATATGTAATATTTGGAACCAATATTCACTTTGAAAGTCTTTGAAAAGGTTCGTTAAGCATCTGTGTGTTATTTATGCAATAAATTATATACATTTTTCAAATCGGATTTTATATTTTTTTGTGTTTTTTGTCCTTTTATGTTTTTATAGTAGGTTAAAGTGAAAAAAATAATAGCCAGATGAAATAAATGAAGTTGTGCTGAAAAAACAGATCCCAAACATGGGTATAGTAAACATTTGTTTATATAATATAGAAAGGCAAAATCAAAAGGACTGAAAAACAGACAAAATAGGCTCAGACCACTAAGGGTTAATATTTGAATGTTTTTGCAACAGAAGATACATTATGCCTATTATTTTATTTGTGTTTTTGGTTTTGTTTTTTCAAAATACAACTTGGTTAAATTATTTCAGTGTGTATTAGTACTTTTTGAACATTTTGAGCACATTTTCAAGAACACTGCGATAATAATGATAAAAGTGATGCTTTTGGTCACAATAACCGTGATATGAAATTTTCATATCGTTACATCCCTAGTTGTGAGTGACCTAATGACCACTGGAAAATGTGAGACCAGCTCAGAACGGCTTCCGGCCACAGTAAATCAGTACGTGAGCAGGTGAAGCACCTTCTTCTTGACAGCCAGTGGTTGTGAAGTGGCCAGGATGGTCAGCAGTGTCTGCAGAGCACCGCTCTCCAAAGCCTTCACCTGAACCGCTGGGTTACTGCAGGACACGCCCACCAAGTCACATGGGTGACGGTCAAACATACACACATATATACAGAAGGATAACATACACAGACACACACACACACACACACACACACATTAAAGCAAGAAAGTGATTTAGTAAAAGTCAGAAGTCAGTCTTTGAAAGATTTATGGAGGATTTATCTGCAAAGAAAACAATCTATTGTTAAATTAATATAGTGTAAAGACTGTTAAACCTTCTAACTTAGAAAATAACATATTCTTAAAAATGAAAGTAGATTTGAAGGTATCTGGAAACCTTTTGTTGTTGTGTTGGACAGACCAGACTGTATTTTCTTTCCAAACAACTTTGTACAAATTAATATGGAATGCTTCATATGTTTACCAAAGTCCAATAAAGATATGCTTAAATTCATTCTAACTAAAAAAAAATAAAATAATAATAATAATAATAATGAAACGTGCAAATCAGTGTGTAATGTCAGCAACAGAACTTGACACATCATGATGCTTTTGTACCAGATCCATTTGCACTTTAGTGGAAAAGTTAAAAACAACAGGTGTATTTTATTCTTCATTTGTATTTGTGTTATATTTTGTGTTATTTTCATCCAGTTACTCCTTTTACATCATTTACATCATGTTTATCTTGTTGGAACTTTTTTGGTTTTTCTTCCTTTTAATTGTTTTAGTTATTTTTGACCTGTTTAATGTTTTACAGAATTTTTGTCCTCTTATGTTTGTCATCTGTAACTCACAGGGGTCTTCTATGGATTATTTCACCAATTTAGTTCAAAATCAGTCTGTGTTGCAAAGAGAAAAATGTAAAAATATAGCAAACCTCAGGGTCCACCTCCTGTTGTAGTTATTAGACTAAAATTTACATAATTTTGCACAATTTATATAAAAAAAAAATTATAGTCATAATCCAAAGAAAATGAAGTATTTGAAGTGAATCTGGGTCTGGCCAAGGGAAGGTTAACATCTGGATCAAAACATACATTTAAATTCACCTTTTGAAGACTTCTATATTTTGAAAGTACATTACATCTAGTATCCAGCACTAGTTTAATTTTTTTACAAAAATATTTTAAAAAATACTTAGATGAAGATCAGACCTTTCTGGGATGATATATTTGTCGCTGTGAACACAGTTTTCAACCAAACATTTTCTAAAGATTTAAAGTTAAAAAGAAAAAGTTGTTGACGTGGTGATACATGTTTACAGCTTGTTCATAATAATAACAATCAGTCCATTATGTACGAACTGTGACTGGCTTATTCAGAGTTAAGACAAAATATAAAACAAGAAAATGAGCTTGTTTCACCTGGACAAAGCAGAGCCCAGGACGAAGGCGGAGCTCTCCTGGATCCTGGAGTCAGAGCTGTTCAGACCTTCTACGATGAAGCCCAGACCTCCCATCGAGCACAGGGTCTGAGCGTTATCCACCTGAACCACAAACATACACATGTCAGCGGACCGGACACCGTGTGATCAGACGCAGCGCTCTGATCGGCGTGTGTCGGTACCTGATGGACCAGATATTCCAGCTCCAGAAGGATGTTCAGCTTCTGCTCTGTGGTGGAGCTGCTGCTGTTCAACTGGTCCAGGAGCCGCCGCAGGATCTGGATAATAACACAAATAGAATAATAACACACCATGACACAAAACGACAAAATGAGGAGCTACGGTCAAGTTTTGCATCAGAAAAAACATGTGACCTATACTAGGGCAGTAAGTGAAAAAACTGTGGCACAAGTCAACGTTACTTTGGAGGAGTCGACTAGTCGTGTGTTATTCTCTCTCTCCCTTCCACCACCCGACAGCTGGTGGGCCGTCATTCAGCGCATGTCGATACTCTCATCTTTATACATGAAAACATGGAGCGCAGTGAGCGGTACTGATGCACGGATCAGCGGACCCCAGTCGGGTTGGTACGGGTCCAAAAACTGTCACTTTATTTGCGGGGCGGGTCAAAAAATTCCACAAAGTGGCTTAAAAAAAAACAAAAAAAAACCCAAAACCCGCGCATCCCAAAGCCAAGACTGATTCTGATATCCTTTAATAATAAAACATCAATAACCTGAACAAATATGAACAACCTGAACTGTCTAAAGAAAAATGAGTGCAATTTTCACAATATTCTGCCTGTTTTGTGTCTTGGTAGATCTGATCTGTAATGCACATGTAGAAATCATAGGTTGAGGAAAAATAATGATCAAATTTTTCTTCTTATTATTTCTTCTTATTTGTCTTCAGAAATTTCAGTTTCTTCAGGTTATTCGCATCTTTTTTGTTTGAATAGTTTGTAAAATGTACATGTTATCATAATTTAATGTTATTTTTGGCATATAAAAAATTTGGAGTTGTTATTATATTATTATTTGACTGGTCCGGCCCACTGGAGATCAAATTGAGCTGAATGTATGAACTGAACTAAAATGAGTTTGACACCCCTCATTTAGACGGTGACGTGAGAATGGAAGGTTTTTCAGATTTCCACTCTGGAAGGTGGTTTCACTTTTTGGCGTTTTCAGCTGCTTCTGTCTAAATGAAAAAGCACATCTGATCAAATATTTAGTCATTTTCACCCAACAGCGTTGTGGTGTAAACTGGGCCTCAGCGTTAGTCTAAAGCCAAGAACCATGTACCTGGACATCGGTCTCCACCAGGAGGTCCATCTGAGCCATGTCCCTCTTCAGTTCCTCTAGAGGACGGTACTTTGATAACACAGAGTCCTGCAAACACAGAGCGAGCAGAGCACACCTGGGTTTTACACAGCGTACTGTGCAAAAAAATACAAAGTCCATAGCAAGGTTATTATCGTTAACGAAAACTAACGAAATGATGAAAACTAGAAATTGAAAAAACATTTTCGTTAACTGAAATAAATAAAAACTGTAATTAAAAGACAAAAACCATAACTAACTGAAACTGTATTGTGTGCTTACAAAACTAACCAAAACGGATAAAAATTATGGATAAAATTCCCTTCGTTTTTGGTCTTTGTCAATGTCGGATTGATATGAAATCGATTTATTTTATATGACGGCGAAGAAGATAAAAACATTGACAAAACTAAAATTAATTCTAAAACTAAACTAAAACTAAGCATTTAGAAAAAAAAATGAAAACTAATAAAAACTAGTAAACCTGCTCTAAAAATGAATTAAAACAAACTGAATTAGAGAAAAAAAAGTCTAAACTAAATAAAGCTAAACTATAATGAAAAATCCAAAATTATTAGAACCTTGGTCTGTAGTGACTGTCCGAGCAGCACTGTGGATTCAACAGTACAGAGGACACATGTTCTCCACAGGATCAGCTGTGGTACGTGTCATCCTTCATCTTTAACATTATTATCTGTTAAATTCAGTTCATTTAGATCAGGGGTCTCATACATGCAGCCCGGGGGCCAAATGTGGCCCACCAAAGGTTCCAATCTGGCCTGTGGGATGTTTTTGCAAAGTCAAAAATTCCACAGTCTTGAATTGAATTAAGCAAAAATAATTTTTAGCTTGAATTAAGCAAAAAAATCTTGAATTAAGTAAAAAAAATCCTGAATTAAGCAAAAAAATCTTGAACTAAGCAAAAAATCTTGAATCAACAATGTCACATTTTTTTCTTTGTTCTAGTGGAAAAAATAACATTAAATTCTAAAAATATTTACATTTACAAACTCTCCTGTAACAATAAAATGTGAATAACCTTAACAAATATGAACAACCTGAAATGTCTACAGAAAATTAAGCACAATTTGAACTCTTTTCTTCCTGTTCCTCAGAGTTCAGTGTCTTTGTAGATCTGATCCAGAATGCACATGGACTAATGAGAAGTGGAGGAAGAAGACTGGGAAAATCGCACGTATTTTTCTTAAGACATTTCAGTTTTTTTCAGGTTATTCACATCTTTTTTGTTTGGATAGTTTATGTAAGTAAGTATTTTCATAATTTAAAGAGTTTTTTTTGCACTAAAACAAAGACAAAAATTGTCAGTTGTCATTACTTCTAGGTTCTTCTGTTCTTATTTTACTGGTTGGGTCCACTGCAGATCAAATCAGGCTGAATGTGGAACCTGAAAGAAAATGAGTTTGAGAGCCCTTAGTTCGATCTTATCTCTATCCTAACTGTATACAGTAGTGGTACCTGCTGGTTGTGGTGTTTGTCGACAGGGTTCATGTCCTCCTTAATCCTCTTCATGGCTCTCTTCAGCTCATCGGGGCTGAATGAGGACCGGACCTCGTCATCGTCCCTGTGGAGGACAGACTTTTAAAGAGGCACGAGAACAGGATGATATGAAACCACAGTGATGAAAGATGAACAGTCATTTAAAACTTCATTTGAATTAGTAATATCTATATGTCAGATATCTATACACTACTGTGCAAACGTTTTAGGCGGCCTTTAGATTAGTTGTTTTTGCAGCGTTGAAGTGAACATTAGGGCTGTGTATTAGCAAGAATCTGGTGATACAATACTAATCACAATACAAGGATCATGACACGATATATCACTATATATCATGATACTGTATAAAAGGCCATTTTTTGTTTCTTTTTTTTTTTAAATGATTATTTCCTTGAATAATTGAATTACACCAGAAATCTGCACAAACACTAAACACATTTTTATTTGATCCCAACAGGATCTAATGCTATATCACAAAATGTTCCTGTGTTCAAACTGAAATTCTGTTTTACAGACATTCCAGTTTCAGATCCTGTTCAAATGTTCAGATTCTATTAGTTCAGAACGAACATCAGAACAGTATTTGAGTTCAATCCCAACAAAGGAACTACCATCTGCCTCTCAAACGATAAAAAGTGCTTTTAGGATGCTTCAAATAATCATTATTTAATAAAACAGTGTTAAATAATAATAATAAGATATACACAATAAAGAAAAACAAAACACAAAAATGAACCTCCGTCATATCTGCATTTGAATAAATACCTAAAAATATCGATACAGTACTTTTTAATATCGATACAGTATTGTGAAATGAAATATCGTGATATATTGCAGAGCTGATATTTTCTAACACCCCTACACACTACAGTAAAGTACAGCCACGGAAAAAATTCTTAGACCATCAAAAGTCATCAGAAACAATGGTTATGCAAGCCGGTACCAACTCCTGTGTGTGTCATGTGACTAAAACAGAAAGAAAACATGGAATGTCTAAAAGCACCGTTTTTGTCAGTACAATGACAGACACTGATGGAAGAACTGAAGTGATTTTGGTTTTTATCAAGAAAAGATGGAAAATGGCAAGATATCAGCTCTGAAATTAAACTACTATGAGCTGTTTTTGTTATCATTATATTTGTCCAAACAAATGGACCTTTAGTTGGACCAGGCATTAAAATGAACATGAAACTGAAGTAAACAAGGGGTGGTCGAATCATTTTTTCCGTGACTGTATGTACAGCGGTACCTGAACGCACCAGGCTAGTTTGGACCCCAAGAGGCTTCGATGCAGAGAGAATGAGGCTGATTCAGTAGAACTATGTATGGAAGTAAATCTGTCTCATCAGATTTTGAATTATAAAAGCTATTGAATTTCTAGCACTGAATTTTTTTTGCACTGAAATTAAGTATCTGAATTTTTTGTCTCTGAATTCAACTATGTTCATAAATTTTGAATAAAAAAATTCAGATACAAAAAATTCAGATGCAAAAAAATCACATGCAAAAAAATCAAAAGCAAAAAATTCAGATGCAAAAAATTCAGATCACACATCCGTGCTGACTGTCTTCCTGCATCGGCGTCACATGACCAACCTAACATAACTTGACTGGCTGGCTGTCGGTTCGACTTGAGATAGAATCAGTTATTTATCCTTGGTGTCCCGGATGTGTGATATGAATTTTTTGCATCTGAATTTTTTTTTTTCTAAATTTATGAACATAGTTGAATTCAGAGACAAAAAATTCAGACACTTGGCATTTATAATTCAAAATCGGATGAGACAGATTTACTTCCATCACTATGTGTGCTCTCAGAATAGAGGAAATTCAACATCTATGATTTAACTGCTTTGTTGCTGTGGAACTGTTCCATGCTTGTCTGTGTTTCTGTCAGTGCTGGAGGACTGTATGGTTTTGAGTCCGTACCTGTGTTCCATGGTCCAGTATTTAAGCTGCTCCTCCCCCATTCGGACCTCCCTCTGACCCGTCTCCAGGTTCAGCCTCACATGTGACCCAGCTGGTACTGCCTGCCCTGCACTCACATACACACACACAGGTGGTTTGGAGTGGAACTAAAGCAGCTGCCATTGGATTTTTAATGTCACTGTTGTCTTTTTAGTCCAATGGCCCAAAGGTCTCATGGACTATTGCAGGGCTGTCAAACTCATTTTAGTTCAGTTCTACATTCAGCCCAATATGATCTCAAGTGGGCCAGACTAGTAAAACAATAACAGTGTAGGGATGGAACCATATGAAAATTTCATATCACGGTTATTGTGACCAAAATTATCACGGTTATCATTATTATCGCGGTATTGTTGAAATTGTGCTCAAAATGTTCAAAAAGTACTAATACACACACTGAAATTATTTAACCAAGTTGTATTTAAAATAAATAAATAAAATAAAATAAAATAATTGGCACAATGTCCCTTCTGTTGCAGAAACGTTCAAATATTAACCCTTAGTGGTCTGAGCCTATTTTGTCCGTTTTTCAGTCCTTTTGATTTTGCCTTTATATACTATAGAAACAAATGTTTACGATAACCATGTTTGGGATCTTTTCTTTCAGCACTTCATCTATCTCAACTGTCTATTATTTTTTTCACTTTAACCTACTATAAAAACAGAAAAGAACAGAAAACACACAAAAAATATATAATATCCGATTTGAAAAATGTATATACTTTACTGCATAAATAACACACAGATGCTTAACGAACCTTTTCAAAGACTTTAAAAGTGAATATTGGTTCCAAATATTAGGTAAATACAATTAAAATTGTGATAAATTAAAACTATACTCAAATATTTGACATAAAAGCAGATCTTTACATAGGTGTTTTCTCCGGAAAAGTATGGTAATCAAACACGGTTATCATGACAACTACAATTTAAACAGTAATACTAACCGTCGGCAATTTTACCGCGGTTTATCGTTATACCAGTAATCGTTACATCCCTATAACAGTGAAAAAGTTAAATTATATTATGATAATGTTCACATCTACAAAGATTCCTTGAAAATCTGAATAACATGAACAGCTTGAGATGTCTTAAGAAAAACAAGTGCAATTTTAACAATATGCATCAGTTTATCATCTGTACATATGCGTTACAACTCACATTACAATTACAAATACACAAAACATTTAATAACAGGCAGATTATTGGTCTTAAGACATTTCATGTAGTTCATATGTGTTCAGGTTATTCACATTTTGTGTAAAAGGATCATTGTTAATGTAAATATTTTCATTTAATTTTATTTTTTTACACTAAAATAAAGAGAAGATTTGTGGTTCCCATTTATTGGTTATTATGATAGTATTTTACTGTTCTGACCCACTTGAGATCTAATGTGTCTGTATGTGGAACCTAAATTAACATGATTTTAACACCACTGATTGTTAATATCTTCAGTGTAATTTTTGCATTTCACAAATTCAGTGTCCAGTGCATTACCTGGTTTCAGTGTTTGCCACTTCTCAGTCGGTTGGACCACCTCTACAACTTCTTCTTCTTCTTCATTATCCACAGTTACTCCTGCTTCTGGCTCATCCTGGCCTCCTCCTCTTCCTCCTTCAGGATTCTCCACCACAGTCAGGGCACCATCAAACTGCACACCAACACAGAATGAACTGCTGCATCTTTTTCTACTCAAGTCCACACTTTTAAGATGTTACATCAAATTTCCTGAACATTGAAATTCAAGTCTACTGGATAAACTCAGCTTTCTTCAGAAGAGCCACTTTAAATGTCCTTTCCTCCATCTGTCTCACTTTCGGTTCACATTCTCAGTTAAAACACTCCTAAACTATTTCAGTGTTTGGTTGTTTTACTTAAATGTACTCGGGTCCTGTACATTTTAATGTTAAACCTTTGATCATAATAGTTCTGAATGTTCTACTTGTACTCTGTGGGTCTGTGAAATGTTTGACTGTTTGGTCTGTAACGTCACTTTCCTTCTGAACGTGACCCGTTTGTGTACTTACTGTTGGGAAATGCAGCATGTGGTTAGGGATGGAACCATATGAACATTTCATATCACAGCTATTGTGGCCAAAATTATCATGGTTATCATTATTATCACGGTATTGTTAAAATGTGTTCAAAAAGTACTTATACACACACTGAAATAATTTAACCAGGAAAAAAAACACAAAAAAATAGGCACAGTGTACTTTCTGTTGGCAGAAAACGAACAGAATATCAAACACACAAATGTGCATCAAAGATGGCCCCTTAGGCCATTGTTTTCCATAACAAGTTTGACACTCTCTCTCTCTCTCACATATACACACACATTATATATATATATATATATATATATATATATATATATATATATATATATATATATATATATATATATATATATATATATATATATATATATGGGCTGGGCAAGTTAACACGTTATTACCGCGTTGACGCATTCATTAAATAATGCCGCTAATTTTTTTTTTTTAATCTCCCATTAATGCCGTTTTATTCTAACTTCTATTCTTCTGCTTGTGTGCGTGTAGCGATTAGCTGCAGATAGACAACAGGTTTACCAAGAAAAGCCAGACACCCAAAACTTGTGTCCAAATCTGTTCCTGTAGACTCACTGTAAAACTGACACATACAAACAAAATATGTCTGAGTTCTGTTCACTGCCTTAGTACATTTACATGGCATTACAACACCGAAAGGACAAAACATACATTAGTGACACTTATTCCCACCACTAGAGGGCCCCCTTTGTTTACTTTGAACACCTGAACATCACATATTATTGGGCTTATTAGTATTAGTACTGATTAGTGGGACTAAGACTCCTGTCAATCACTCACAAGTGGAAATAAACTGGTGTGGACACAAACATGTGTAAAAGTAGCAGTCTGTTCCATGGACATTTTCATTTTAAATGTCTTCAGATGGTGGGGTGAGAAGGACACAGGTGTTTGGAAGCACTGACATGTGCAATTATTTTTATCACCAGAGTACTTCCAGTCTGAAATATCACTGAAAGGAAATACACACTGTTGATGCTGCAACCCCACCCCCCCCCCCCCCCCCCCCCCCCCCCCCAAATATAACTGTGCGATTAATCATGATTAATCGCAGAAATCCATGAAATTAATTGTGATTAAAAATTTTAATTGCTGCCCAGCACTTATATATATATATATATATATATATATATATATATAATATTTATTTTTTTACCTTTGGCACAATTGGCCATTTTCTAAATTTAGAGTGTGCTTTGTTCAGTGTACAGGAGGTTTCCGTAGTGTTACCTGCAGAGCCAGGCTGTGGTGACAGCAGTGGAACAGCAGCAGGACACAGACCAGGGCTGAGCAGCTGAAGGACACTGTGCCCATCTGAGTGTGTGTCTGCACCATGAGGACTGAAACACCGCAACCAGGGGAGGGACAAGCACAAGGAAACACCAAAAACTCCATCAACACCTTTTTTATCTCCTGTATTTTTTTTTCCAAAACCTTCTTTCCATAATGCCGTATACAAATAGATCAACAGAACATGGAAAAAAAATATGATGCTCGAGATGAGGCAGGAAGAAATTAAATATAAATACATAGATAAGTAAGTAAATTAAATAAATAAAAGTAAAAGAATAAACAAGAAGGAGAAAAACAAATGTACAACTTAAATTCGTTCCATCAGGCTTTAGTTTTCACATGTTCAGAGTTAGTGCAGGAGTTCAGTGTCCCAGTAGGATTTAAGCAGGACTGACAGACCACAGAGCTGGGCTTGTGTTTGGCACATCTGCTTGCATGCACATGAAATTTTGCTAATAACGAAATGAGATTGAGAATCTCCATCAACACCTTCCATGGTTCATGAGAGACACGAACACGTCAGTCATTACCTCAGATGTGTTTTTGGAAATTAAACTGAAATAATGCGGACACACGAACCCAGTCCGAACAGCATGAACATATCAGACACAACACTCCTGAATACAGAACATTAGCTGCTAGCTAACATATGGCTAGCATACAGCTCCATTTACAGGTTTACGCACATCTCTAAATATCTAATGTGTCTCACCTGTTCCGCTGATGTCTCTCTCTGTCTGTCTGTCTGTCTGTCTGTCTGTCTGTCTGTCTGTCCATCTACACTGTCAGTCTGCCTCCAGCCTGCGGAAGCTTCGCTCTTCTTCTACGGAAGCCTCATTGGTCCACGTCAGACTGCTGTTTCTTCTTCTCCTGCTGTATTTCCGGCAGATACATGGCCCACCGCACTCTGCTGCCCCCTGGCGGCCAAAAGTAACTCGCACCACTTGGAAACCATTTCTGACGGTGGTTTCTTGCAGGTGTTTGGGTTTTAGTGGGATCAGCAAATGTCCTTACAGAAACAAGTGGTGCCAGGAACTACAAACCCCGCCCCTCACAAGTATTCTATTTTTTTTTTTCTCAACTTTATTGAAAATATTTGGGTATACAAGACATAAATTTTGAACAAACTAACATCAAGATGTCAAAAAGAAAAAGCATTTGAACAAATAAATTTAAGAAAAAAATGCAGAGATTTAAAGACACAAAGCAGAAGAGAAATAATAGTATAAAAAACAACAACATATCTAACAAAAATAAATGAATAAATCAGCGAGTTCAGTCTATTTTAAAGAATTCTTTATAAATTGTCAGGGTGCTAGTGCTTTTTTTTGTTAAAGATAAATTCTAAAAATCTAATATATTTTTCGAATTCCATCAGGAAGATTTTAAAATTTGGGGAATGTTTTGGTATATTCATTTATATTTGCTTTTTAATCTATCTTGTTAGTTTACCAGCCGACAGGCTATAAGCTGTTGTCGTCATGCAGCGTCCAGCGTCGTCTGTCGTCCGCTACAAAAATTTCAATTGTCTTCTTCTCCGAAACTACAATTCTGATCGACTTCAAACTTGGTATACAGCTTCTTTACGATGATGTCAACACAAGGTATTGAAATTATTTGGATCTGGATCTGATTCTGGATTTGGTGCGACTTTGAAAAATCTCCCCATTATAACAGATAGGAAGTGGATGGATGCAATAACTCAGTAAATCTAAATGATCTCCAGTGTAAATGTCTCCAGTCCAGCCCTGATGGGGAGATGAGCCAAACATAATGTCCACATGCTGATCAGGATCTGCTTCTGGATCTCGAACTGACGCAAAATTTAACATGGGCTCTTATGGGGAAAACATTTCAATCATCTTTTTCTCCCAAACTCCAGTTCTGATTGACTTCAGACTTGGTATACAGCTTCTTTACGATGATGTCAACACAAGGGACTGAAATTATTTCAATCCAGATCTGATTCTGGATTTGGTGCTACTTTGAAAAATGTTCCCATTATAACAGATAGGAAGTGGATTTGAATTTTTTTACAGATCTGACTGGAATATGACTAATTGGAATATGACATTGGCTATTTCTGTAAGATAATAAATACACAGAACTGGGTGATAATAAATGGCATCCGGATACATTTCCCAGAGCTTTTAATTTGGCCGGTAAGCTACAGGGCCATTGGTCCGATTTTTATTTTATTCTTTTATTTGGGTTTTATTTATTCTTCTGTATAGCACTTTTTCCTTTTTGTACAGTTTCTATGTCTTTAAATCTATTCTGTATTTTATTCTTCTAGTTTGGTTTTAATTATTCTTCTGTACAGCACTTTGGTCCACTGCAGTTGTTTAAAGTGCTTTACAAATAAAGTTGGATTGGATTTATTTTTGTGTATATGAAATTTTCCAAATAAAATGATCAAATTTACAACAAATTCTAAATTACAAATGTCATGTTCAAAATATGTAATTACATTTTGAGATGTTATACCTCACATGTATTCTAGTTTATTTTGTCATGGATCCAGCTGATGTCATCACGTCTATGCACGTGCTGATGTCATATCAACTGCCTCTATATATGTGCTAAGTTTGTAGTAAATTGAAATGTTTTTTATAGAAATTTCACCCATTATAAGTAAATGGGAGAAAAAAAAAGCTTTAAAAAAATTCATAAAAAACTTTTCCCAAAATGTAACCACATCTATTCAGGGTCGCTGGTCATCTATAAACCCAATTTGGTATGAAATCATCCAATAGTTTTCATCACACTATACTTCTGATCAAAATTATTAAATGTATATATAATCAAAATAAATCATGAACAATGCTTTTTTTTTTCCATCAAGTGTATTTTATTTTTTAATACTTCTAGACATTGAATTTAATGCTTTTTAATACCATTTAAGGACTTAATTTTCAACAAATCTATTTAATGACTTTTAAAACCATGGAACTGGTCTGACAAACTTCAGATCATACTGGGCTGAATGTGGAACCTGAACAAAATCACTGTTAATATCTTCAGTCTCATTTTTGCATTTCACAAATTGGACTCTTTTTGGACCCAGGTTGGACCCTTAGATGGGCTGGTTCAGGCCCGTGGGCCGCATCTTTGACACCTGTGCTCTACATGCTGCACAACACTCAAACCCATAGAATCACTTTTTAGAAAAGCCATAAAAATCTGACAAAAAACTCTTTAGTTTCCACCACTGCATTGTTTTAGATAAATATACAGTTGTTGATTTTAATCATTTTGTGAATTTCAAAAATCCTTGCCTGATATTCTAAGTCTTGCATGAACTTGCCCCTCCTCCTTTGACATTTACTTGTACTTTCATTATCTGAGCACATTTAATTGTAGATTACTTGACAAACTTAAGTACAGTAAATACTAGATACTTAAAGGTGCGGGAGACTTACGTGACAAATTTTTCATCAAATCTGTCAAACCTCAGTCATATCCTAAGTATCACAAATCTGTTCGTCTGTCTGTCATTACTCACCTGAATCTCTTGCATTAACAGTGAACAATTTCCAAGTGCCATCCACCAGAAACAAACCATGTGTTTACATTCAGAGCTGGAAGGGAACTCGGGCACCTGAGGAATTTTTTTGTCGCGACGTGCATTGTGGGAAACGGAGGTTCACGCTGCCGTAGCAGGCAGCAGCGGCAGCACCCCGAACCTCCGTTTCCCACAACGCACGTCGCAACAAAAAAATTCTGAAGATGCCCAAGTTATCTCCCTTTGCTTTTTTGGACACTCAAAGACGCTTCACAAACAAACAAAACAAATGACTTAGCTGTTTTTGCTCATTTTGTTGTGCATTTTGTTCTTTTACTTTATTTAATGTAAATGTTTTGCTTATTTTTTCCCACATTATTATTTTGTAGTTTTTGCAGTATGACTTTGCGGTACTTTAGACAACACTGGAGACGACTAATAGTAATGAAAAACTGGACACAGCACTAACACAGGGAAACCTTTAATTATGTAGGATAAATAGAACAACATATAGTATTTAGTGAAACCAGAAGAAAAAGTCCATGTACACACAGATGTGTACTGGTATTGTCCTCCTATGTGTACAGTACCTCCAGTGGGTCACTGCTGAGCACACTGGTTCTCCATACTGCTGCTGGAGCTGACGTGGATCACATCCACTGTCCTCTGCTTCTGTCTTCTGTCCTCTCTTTTGTTCTGCTGCTGGTTCTCCTCTGCCTCTTTCACATCAGGTTCAGTCACGGGAAAACTGAGAGGAGGAGGAAACTCATTTTAGTACAATGGACGGATGTTCTACCAAGGTTCTAATAGTTTGGGATTTTTCATTCTAGTTTAGTTTTATTTAGTTTTGACTTTTTTTTCTCTAATTCAGTTAGTTTTAATTAGTTCTTAGAGCAGGTTTGATAGTTTTGTTATTTTCTAAATGCTTAGTTTTAGTTTTTTTATATTTTTTCTCTTCTTCTCTGTCGTATTCAAATAAATCCCAGACAGGACTCTGCTGCTTTCTCCCAACTTTAGTCTCCATGTTTCCAGGTAGAGTGGGGACCAGAGGACGACTGGAAATCACAAGTGAACACAAGTGACGGACCAAAAAGTGTCGTATGGTGCCGCTAGCTAAAATTGCTTGAGGGAAATAAATCGATTTCGGATCAATCCGACATTGACAAAGACAAAAATGAAGGGAATTTTATGCATAATTTTTATCCGTTTTAGTTAGTTTTGTAAACACACAATACAGTTTAAATTAGTTATCGTTTTTTCTTTTAATTATAGTTTTTATTTATTTCAGTTAACGAAAATGTTTTTACAATTCTAGTTTTCGTCATTTCGTTAGTTTTTGTTAATGATAATAACCTTGCGTTCTACTCCAGTCCTAGTTTGGATCTTCTGTTGTGTAAAATCATTAATGTCTAAAGATTTTTTCTTTTAGTTTGTTACAACAACAGCCAAATATGAAGCCTCTGATAATAGACTAAAACTGTGGACGGTTAACCCAGAAAGACCCAGTGCTACTTTTGTTGAAGTTCTCTCTCTATTTAACCTTTCTTAAGTGATTTATCACCATCTATATTAGAAAAGGGAAGTGGACTCTGTTTGTGTGTGTGTCCATTTGAAAGTAAGTGCACGTTCAACTTTATCTTTTTCTATGATAGTTAATAATAGTCCAACATTCTATGAGTTGTGAAAGGACTGGTATCTAAAGCTGACCTGGGATTTGGAATCACAACAGGCTCCTCTGTGCTGATCTTCACTGTCTTGGCAGGCTTTGGATCTACAACACAAAGGAAATGATGAACGGTAGAACTCAGTGCTACATAGTAGGTATACAGTTTCAAACAATTTAGAGAACAACCCAATGTCGTTCTTATTGAGTTTGATGTTATGTTGTAGAACTGGTTTCTTCCTTGAATCTGTGGAAGTTTTCACATCTGTCCTGTTAGTGAACTTCATGACATGCAGAACATTTGTAACATTGAGTTTTGCACCATTATGAGTAAATCTTAAAATGTGTAAAGTTGAAAAAAACAAAAAACCTTGTTACACGGCAGGTTAAGGTGGAGTACTCAAATAGATTTAAAACTGACAGACTGAAATTCAGACTTTATTAAAAGAACAACAACAAAAAAAGTCCCAATCGTCCATTTGTCAAAAGTGTCCCGTCTCTGTCAGTTGCATTTTTCAGGCTTCAGAATGTGATGACTAAGGCTACGCTCAGACAGCAGGTCTGAATGCACAGTTCAGGTGTATTTGGTGAAATCCGATTTTTTTGTGTGCTTGTTCATATTACACATGCCGTTGTTACTGTTTAGGGCTGTGTATTGGCAAGAATCTGGCGGTACGATACAAATCACAATACTAGGATCACGATACGATATATCACGGTATATCATCATACTGTTAAAAAGGCAATTTTTTTTGTTTGTTTCTCTTTTAAAAATGATTATTTCCTGGAAGAAAAGAATTACACCAGAACTGTAATTGTGTGTTTTTAACTTGTCTCTTTTCCATTTTTGTAAAGCACTGTGAATTGCCCTGTGTATGAACTGTGCTGTACTAATAAATCTCCCTTGCCTAGTTCATTCTTTAAACCACTTATTAGTTCTTATTCTATTTTTACCTTTTTTAAAAAAAAATTGCATGGCATTTATAACAAGATGAGAGACAAAGTGTATCTCAATTCTCTGTACGTCCTGTACATCTAATGAAGTGACAATACAAAAAAAATCTGACTGTTTGATACCAGTTGTTTTCCTCAGTACACAGAATTCGACCTTTCCATGAATGCACCTTGTGTGGCATTGCACTGCTCACCTGTTGTTCTGACATGAGCGTCTGTGTTCATGATGTCTGCGACTGTTGTCTCCACGGGGACAACAGGCTGATTCTGCTCCAGCTTCACTGTCTCACAACAAGGTGTGATATCCAGAGGAAGCTTCTCCCTCTTTCTTTTCTGGAGGAAATTCTTCACCTCTGGAGACAAATGTTGTTAAAGTCATCAAAATTATTTCCTGAAAACCCCAGACACAGGGAGTCATTCAACTTACCTTTGGGTTCATATTTGTGTTGCAGCTCTTCTATTCGTAGCTGCAGTTTGATCTTGTCACTCTGAGCCTGTGTTTGGAATGACAAATATCAGTGAAAAAGGCACAACTAGTGTGTGAGGCCAGGATGAATGTGCAGCAGAACAATGTGGACTCAGTTAGCCATGTTGGCATCAAACAGATTTAACAATCATTTCAAAGTTTCACTTTAGAAAATTTCCATGGAAATGGCAAAAAATATAAAAAACATGTCCTCAGTTTTGTAAAAAGTTTTTACACGTGCCATTTCTCTGACAGTAGAGAGTGTAGATTTTTTTTTTTTTGTACTTTATTACCTCTGCCAAGGAGGTTATGTTTTTGCCAGCGTTGGATGTCTGTCTGTCCATGTGCAAGATAATTCAAAAAGCTATGGACGGATTCAGATGAAAATTTCAGGAAATGTTGATACTGGCACAAGGAACAAATGATACAATTTTGGAGGTGATCGGGGGGGGGGGGGGCGCACTGATCTGCCTTGGTGGAGGTCTGTGCACTCCAAGTGCTCTTCTAGTTTTTTATTGCTTTAATATGAGGCACAAAACAAACAGAAACGGTCACAGGCACATTAAGACATTTACAGACTGTTTACTGTCCACAGATTGAATGAAAAAGTCCCATTTTTTCCCAGTACTTTACACCCTTGTGCTGTTGTAGGCGGAGACTGTATGTCATCATTTCCATTAAATGGATTTGGTTGACAATTTTTATCACCAAGGAGACTGAGGGAGGGTCCTTTTTAAGCCAATATTTGGTGATGGCTTTTTTGCCTGTGGCAAGTAGTATTCTAAGTAGATATATGTCACTTTTGCATAATTCCTCTGGGGGAATGCTAAAAAACAAAGTAGCCAATGACATATCAAAATGAACACCAAAAACTGAATATATCAATTCAATCATCTCTCCCCAAAAGCCAACAATACCAGGACAGGACCAGAATACATGTGCTTGATCTGCCTCAAGTGAACCACACTCCCTCCAGCAGGAAAAATGAACTCCAGAAAAATGTGATTTTTGTACAGGTGTGGAGGATTTAGATTTGTTCCTTCAAAGCATTTTCATTCAGGAATGCAGTTCAGGAGTCAGAGTACGGTCGTACCTGTTTGAGAAGACGTTCAGATGCAAAGAGTTTTCTCTCCAGTTCAAGTGCTCTCTGACTCTCAGACAAAGACTTCATCCTCTGCAGGGAAAGCTCATCTCCCAGACGCTCTGCATCCTTCCTGATGCACACAGACATATTTGTGTTAGCAGCAGAAGTAGTTCAGCCAAAGGGATGATGATGCCAGTGACTGCGAGTGAGGTCCTATTCAGAGAGGGAAGCAGCTGCACTCACACTGTGTTGTTGAGCTTCATCTTAAGCAGATCAGTGTAGTAGGTTCCATCTTGGCCGTCCTCACTGTCTGCTGGCAGAGCTTTAGCTGGCTGAGACTTCAACGTCATCTACACATACACACAATACACATTTTACATCTGTATGGTAGGGTTTGTATTGGCAAGAATCTGGTGATATGATACAAATCACAATATTAGGATCACGATACGATACATCACGATATATCATGATACTGTTAAAAAGGCAATTTTATGTTTGTTTCTTTCTAAAAATTATTATTTTGTGGAAGAATCGAATTACACCAGAAATCTGCACAAATACTAAACACATTTTTATTTCAACAGGATCTAATGCTATATCACAAAATGTTCCTGTGTTAAAACTTAAATTATATTTTACAGACATTACAGTTTAAGATCCTACTCAAATGTTCATATTCTATTAGTTCAGAACTAACATCAGAACAGTATTTTTGTGCAATCCCAAACAAAGGAACTAACATCTGCCTCTTGAACAGTAAAAAGTGCTTTTAGGATGGTTGATTTATTTCACTCTAGCAATTTTAGCTAGCAGCACCAAAAGGTACTTCAGTGTCCGTCACTTCTCGTCATTTGTCGTTTATAGTCGGTTTCTCGTCCCCACTCTACCTGGAAACATGGAGACTAAAGTTGGGAGAAAGCAGAGTCCTGTCTGGGATTTAATTGAATATAACAAAGAAGAGAAAAGATACGACAAAACTAAAATTAATACTAAAACTAAACTAAAACTATGCATTTAGAAAAAAATGAAAACTAATAAAAACTAGCAAATCTGCTCTAAAAACAAATTAAAACAAACTGAATTAGAAAAAAAAAGGTCAAAACTAAATAAAACTAAACTATAATGAAAAACCCAAAACTATTAGAACCTTGGCCAGTATGAATGGATTTCAGTCTTTTAGCGCTCACCTCTACTCTCTCCAGTCTCTGCAGTTTGGTCATCAGGTTCTGGATCTCGCCGTTCTTCTCTGACAACATGGACTGTAGTCTCTCCAGCTGGGCAGGATCAGCTCTGGAGCCCTGCAGCTGCATCAGGGTGGCTATCTGGACCTGCACAAACACATGCAAAAACCACACTGTTCTAAAGCTGCTGTGAACACACACACACACACACTCAACTGTTTTGACTCGACCATGTTCGTCCTGCCACACCTTCATGCGCTGCAGCTGCTGTTTGCTGAAGCTGTACTGTTTCTGCAGGGACTGATACTGGACCTTCATGCTGATGAGCTGTTTCTCCATCGCTGCACGCTTATCTTCCAGCTAAAACACAAAACAGCACACATGTGATTCTTAACTTACCGTACCTTTTTTGGTCATTATGGAGTGTACAGTTCACTTGTTTTACCTCAGCAAACAGGGAGTTGCCTTTGCTGTTGGGATCCTGGGCTTGCTGGAGGGCCTGGTCCAACTCCACCTGAAGGTCTCTGGTCAATTCACGAGATTTCTGATTCACGACACATGATGCAAAAGCAAATTAAATGGACAGCTATGAATACTAGTTATGCTTTTAATGGTTAACGTTCACTAGTAATCAAAGAGGTGGCTATCCAATACTTGAATACACAGTGAAACCTGCACACAAATGGAACCACAAATGGACTTTATGAGTAGGGGTGTTAGAAAATATCGGTTCTGCAATATTTCATTTCACAATACTGTATCAATATTAAAAAGTACTGTATCAATATTTTTAGGTATTTATTCAAATGTGGATATTGTGGAGGTTCATTTTTGTTTTTCTTTTCTGTTTATATTTTATTTATTATTCTTTAACACTCTTTTATTAAATAATGTTAGTTCCTTTGTTGGGATTGCACAAAAATACTGTTCTGATGTTAGTTCTGAACTAATAGAATCTGAACATTTGAACAGGATCTGAAACTGTAATGTCTGTAAAACATAATTTAAGTTTCAACACAGGAAAATTTTGTGATATAGCATTAGATCCTGTTGTGATCAAATAAAAATGTGTTTAGTATTTGTGCAGATTTCTGCTGTAATTCAGTTCTTCCAGGAAATAATCATTTTTAAAAAAGAAACAAAAAATTGCCTTTTTAATAGTATCATGATATATCGTATTGTGATCCTAGTATTGTGATTTGTATCGTATCACCAGATTCTTGCCAATACACAGCCCTACTAAATACTTGAGTGTTCCTGTACCTCTAGTGCGTTGAACCAGGACACAGCTTCCTTCTCTCTGTCCTCCTTCTCCTCGGTGACTCTGTCCAGCTGCCGCTGTAGGCTGCTGTTGCTCAGCTCCAGCTGCTGCTCTCTGTACTGACAGTCCTGCAGGCTCTGCTCCAGCTCCACCTGAGAACAACACATGAGCAGTGGGACCTGATGAGGTTGCGCTGTGTACCATCTGAACCTGTGTTTTTAAAAAAACAACTAACAATATGATTACAGTGGATTATAGATTAGTATTATCATTTTGAGACGATTGTCCCACAAAGCCAGAGTCAGTTACAGCGACTGTTGAATATTTGTCCACTTTGGAAGTGTTCAGTTCATCTGCTTTAATCTGGAGTGTTTGCATATTATGTTGTTTTGCTGCTGCTGAGGACTTCAGAAGGATTACAGTAACTGTGAGCTGTTGATGCCACTTCTAAAGTCCAACTTGCAGTAAGTCTGATTCATACAGATGCTGCACCAAAAAATAAAATACTACAAAACACAACATCCTTGCCTCATTAAGAATCTCTAAATCCAGACCTCCAGAAACCAGAGAAGACCAGAAGAGTTTGGAATGTTTAGTTGGAACTCACCTACATTATATGACTGCAGTTTTGTTTCTGTGGATTATAATTCTACATGTAAAAATATGACATACTGTATGTATCCATACCAAGGTTATTATCATTAACGAAAACTAATGAAATGACAAAAACTAGAATTGAAAAAACATTTTCGTTAACTGTAATAAATAAAAACTATAATTAAAAGAAAAAACAATAACTAACTGAAACTGTATTGTGTGCTTACAAAACTAACTAAAACACATAAAAATTATGGATAAAATTCCCTTTGTTTTTGTCACTGTCTGACTGATATGAAATTGATTTATTTCACTCCATCAATTTTAGCTAGTGGCACCATACGGTACTTCATGGTCTCTCACTTGGTTTAGAATCGGAAACATGGAGACTAAAGCAGCAGAGTCCTGTCTGGGATTTATGTGAATACAACAGTGAAGAAGAGAAAAGATACATAGAAAAAAAAAAAAAAAAACCTAAACTAAAACCAAGCAGTTAGAAAAAAACCCCCAAAAAACTAGTAAACCTGCTCTCAAAACAAGTTAAAACTAACTGAATTAGAGAGAAAAAAAAAAAGTCAAAACTAAATAAAACAAAACTATAATAAAAAAATCCAAAATTATTATAACCTTGATCCATACCCAGCCCCAGTAGAAACTGTGACCTGCCTTAACACTCAGAAACTGAATACAGTTAAGTCCTCTTCACCTTCACGTTCTCCAGCTCCATGATCTTCAGCTGCACCTCCATCATCTCAGATGTCATGGAGCTCTGCGTCTGCTCACTCAGAGCCTGTAGTTCCTCCATCTTGTTATTCAGTGTCTCGGTTTGCACTTCCAGTTTGTGTCTCAGCTGCTTTTCACTCAGCTGTGACTCCTCCAGAGCTGACTGCACCCTCAGCAACTGAGACCAAACAGAAGGACACAGGGACAAACATCAACCTACTGGATCATCAACTGGCATTAGGGGTTAAGCAAGTACCTTGGATTGGCTTTTTTTTTTTTTTAAACCATTGCTTGACTATGGCGTTGTTCTGTATATGAGCGCTTCAACCAAATGTCTTGGGTCTCTGAATACTGTCTGTCATTGTGCCCTCAGACTCCAATGTGAATGATACGGTAAAGCTGAGTTCTCAAAGGTCAACCCACTAGTTGACTCTGATCTATAAAGCTCTTCTTGGTCTGGTTCCATCTTACTTGGGCTCTCTTCTACAAAGAAACAATTAGGGATGTGATGATTATCGGAATAACGATAAACCACGGAAAAATTGCCAATGGTTAATATTACCGTTTAAATTCTAACTATCATAATAACCATGTTTGATTACTGCACTTTTCCAGAGAAAACGCCTTTGTAAAAATCTGCTTTTAGGTCAAATATTTGAGTATAGTTTGAATTTATTACAATTTGAATTTTATATACCTCATATTTGGAACCAATATTCACTTTTAAAGTCTTTGAAAAGGTTCGTTAAGCATCTTTGTGTTATTTACGCAATAAATTATATACATTTTTCAAATCAGAATTTATAAATTTTTTTTGTGTTTTCTGGCCTTTTATGTTGATTTAGTAGGTTAAAGTGAAAAAAATAATAGACAGATGATATAAATGAAGTTGTGGTGAAAAAAAAGATACCAAACATGGGTATAGTAAACATTTGTTTATATTGTATATAAAGGCAAAATCAAAAGGACTGAAAAACGGCCAAAATAGGCTCAGACCACTTAGGGTTAATATTTGAATGTTTCTACAACAGAAAGTGCATTGTGCCAATTATTTTATTTGTTTTTTTTGCTGTTGTTTTTTTTTTTTTTTTTCAAAATACAACTTGGTTAAATTATTTCATAATTTCATGTGTATAAGAACTTTTTGAACATTTTGAGCACAATTTCAACAATACCGCGATAATAATGATAACCGTGATAATTTTGGTCACAATAACCATGATATGAAATTTTCATATCGTTACGTCCCTAGAACCAATATCCATTATGCCCTTTGGCAACGTTTTTCAACCTTGGGGTCAGGACCCCATGTGGGGTTGCCTGGAATTCATATGGGGTCGCCTAAAATTTCTAGTAATTGAATAAAAATTTTTTTAAATAAATTACTAATAAAAAATATATTTTAATGATTCACTATATATTTCATCACAATTAAAATACCAAACATTTTTCCTAATAAAAATCGAGTTCAAATAAAGTGCAGGATGTAACATCTGAGAGGGCATATCTTGAGTGACCCAATCATGTGACCGCATGTGTTACTACGCTTCAACCTGCCCGAACACAGTCGAAACCGGACCGAACAGAGAATGGACAGATTTCTTCACCTGCCTGGCCCTGCTAAGACATGTCCGAGAGAAAAATGTCACTATTTTGAATGTCTGGGGTTGCCAGAAACTTGTGATGTTAAAATGGGGTCAGGAGCCAAAAAAGGTTGGAAACCACTGCCCTATGGACTTGTGATATCTATCATTTGAATGTTCCCAGAGTTCGGACTGAAATGGAGAGGTGGGCCTTCAGTTTTCTGCCCCCTCTGCCTGAAATACCTCACAAACTGATCTGGAAATACCACAACTCATTTCACTCCAAGCTTTTCATTCCATCAACTAGACAGTGAAAAACCGTTGGACAGCACCTGTGTTTTTAATTGCCATTGACTTCAACTATTATAGTTGAATTATTTGTTAAACTGTCTGTAGTTCCTAAATTATCACCCTTGTAAAAGAGCCTCATCTGGTTAAATAAAAAATAAATAAATAAAAATAAGCACCAACAGATATGTGTACAACAAGCTGAATGAGTACTTGTGCTTTTTTAAATCAGTATTTGTGCCTCTTCTTGTGTAAAGAATCCATGACATTCTGCCATCTACGGTCACAAAAAGCCTGTCAGAGTAAAAAATGTTGGACCTTGTTGTTAAGTTCACTGAGTGCCATATTGTGGCTCCGCTCCAGATTCTCCTGCTTTTCTTGAAGCTGCTGCCGTTGCTGGTTCTTCACACAGTCGAAGTCAGCCTGGAGTGACTCAAGCATTCGGGTCTTCAGCTGCACATCCTTCTGCAGGGAGTACTTGTCTTGCTCAAGGGCCTGAGATATAAACATTTCACAAAGACAGATGAAGAACAATCCACAAATCAATTCATTCAACAAAGTAGTTAGACAGAAACACAAGATTCTGTGATTGGGCTCAGACCTCCAGTGCGTTGGTCATCTCTACTCTCTGCTCATCCAGTCTGCTCTGCAGCTCCATCTGCTGGTTGAGGAGATCCAACCCAGCTTGGGCAGCCTGCTGAACCTGCTCCTCCTTCTCCCTCAGTTGGCTCTTGAGCCACTGGATCTCCTCTTCATTTGTCTGAAACATCTGGAGAAAGAAAAAAGGAACACTGCTACAGTCGACCTAATGGAGACAACGCTGGTATTTACAAAGTTCCTACAGGGTTCTACATATTACATTTAAGACTTTTTAAAACTTTTAGGACTACTTAGAATACAATTTAATGTCCATTTCACAGCCATAATGGAAAAAAATTGTGACTCCTAGAATTTAGGAAAATGTATTTATTTACTCCAACGCCTTAATTCCCATCATTCTAAGTTGAACTGATTTCTTGCATCAGGTGCACCAAACTTCAAACACATTCCCTCCACTCGTGTCAACCAGGTGGAGAAGAATTTTTTCTCCAACCAGGCATTATTATTAAATTGTCACTTCCTCAGGCTTACTTTTCACTTTTGAGCTGTCCCTTAACCCTTTATCGAGCAAATGACTATTTTTGGTAATTTCCACAAACAGTAAAAGACAGTGACAACAACAGTTCCAGTGAGGACAGTGAGTCCTCAACCTGAGGTCCAATGTGGTCTCCAGGGTCTGTAAGGTCCAATGTGGTCTCCGGGGTCTGTAAGGTCCACCTCTGAGGTCCAATGTGGTCTCCAGGGTCTGTAAGGTCCAATGTGGTCTCCAGGGTCTGTAAGGTCCACTTCTGAGGTCCAATGTGGTCTCCAGAGTCTGTAAGGTCCACCTCTGAGGTCTAATGTGGTCTCCAGGGTCTGTTAGGTCCAATGTGGTCTCCAGGGTCTATAAGGTCCACCTCTGAGGTCTAATGTGGTCTCCAGGGTCTGTTAGGTCCAATGTGGTCTCCAGGGTCTGTAAGGTCCACCTCTGAGGTCCAATGTGGTCTCCAGAGTCTGTAAGGTCCCCCTCTGAGGTCCAATGTGGTGTCCAGGGTCTGTAAGGTCCACCTGTGCATGAACAGCGAGTGGACCTACTTTGTTTGGTTCCATGCAGTAACGGAACTAATGTGAGGAATGACGTTCAAAGGGATCATGTGGATGTGGACAGGGGTCTGGATCAGCACACATGGGGGTCTGATGGGACAAAACTGATGTTCTAATGTTCTAAAATACATGCTTCCCTTCCTCTGCTCATCTGTTTGGGATGAGGCGTAAAATAAGATGAAACTTTTTTGGGGATTTGTCTCTTTTAATTTATTTAAAATGACATCTGTAGATGTTTTGCCTGATTTATTTTTATGTACCAACTCCAACCTGAAGTGGATTATCCAAGAGAGATTAAAGATTATTTTAAATGCGATTTTTGATTTGATCTTAGAAATCTGTTCGTGAAAATAACACAAATTAAGATTTCACTGACTCTTCTACATCATGACAAAATCAACCCAGGTCCAGGTCAAAAATTACACAAATCTCATCTGATGAGGGGAAAACAGAATTGGTGATTACACCCTGAAAAGTAAGTCTCCCCTCCCCATAGTCCTAGGGTTAGCTTCTCCTTAAAAAGGACTATAATCTGTTGTAGTGAATCCATGTGCACATCACAACAGTATCCTGTCATAAAACAGATTATTTTATAAAAATTTTAGACAGACTGCAGACCACTTTTTTACCACTATCCAGGGCTGACATGTGGTATTAGTTGATTCTACATGCTTTGTTTTTTTATTTTGTGCTTGTTTAATTTACTTTAATTATGATGGATATACAGTAGTGACGTAACTTTAATTATGTTTACATAAAAATAACCGGAAGTAGAATTTATTATTATTTTTTTTTTAAATTGACAATATGCAAATATACAAACAACTTGGCATCCATATGAAAGAACATACAAAGGCACGGGTGCAAATAGGAGTACATATAGATGTCAAAAACCATGAAGACTGTAATTTTTGAAAAAAATAAAAAATAAAAAAATTAACAAATAAAATAAGGTGGGGGGCTAGGGCTTGTTGTACAAATTATATTCTTCAGTAATTGACAGAAGCTTCAATGCAGGTTTACTCTTCATGTGACTGAGAGTTTTCATATAGAGCAGAAACTCATTATGGAAACTGGAAACTGTGGGTTTCATCTTCAAATGTTTACATTTGTGTTTGTAAAATTGACCCAGAATGATGATATTATTTCGTAAAAAGCCATCTTTGACATTGTCCAGTACATGTCCATAAGTAATGTCCATTACGGAAAATTCTTCAGGAAGGCAAACATTTGTGTGAAGCCAGTCGAAAATGTCCAGCCAAAACGCTTCCACATACAAACAATGGAAAAATAACTGAGTTGTGGTTTCAGTCCCATTACAGAAAACACAGTTATTTGTTTCAAAACCAAAATGTTGTTTTATCATATCATTGGAGGGATCGACTCCATTCAGAATTTTAAAATGAATTTCTTTGGCTTTTGAGTTGATGCTACATCACAGGCGTCAAACATGCGGCCTGGGGTCCAGTCTGGCCCCTGGTATGAATTTGTGAAATGGAAAAATTACACTGAAGATATTAATCATTTTAGTTCAGGTTCCACATACAGACCAATTTAATCTGCAGTGGGTCAGATCAGTAAAATGCTATCATAATAACCTATAAATACTCAGAACTACAGATTTTTCCCTTTGGAAATGTAAACATTTTCATGTCATTTTACTGTATTTACACTAAAACAAACTATCATTTCACAAATACACGAATAACCTCAACAAATATGAACATTTTGAAATGCCTGAAGTGTAATTTTAACAATATTCGGCCTGTTATTAAATGTTTTGTGTATCTGTAGATCCACTGTGATCTGTACGTTGTAATTTACATGTGTAAATGATAAACTGAGACAGAATATTGTTAAAATTGCACTTAGTTTTCTTAAGAAATTTCAGTTCATGTTATTCACATTGTTTTAAAGGATAGTTGGCAGATGTAAACATTTTCGTCGCATAATTTTACTTTTTTCGCTCTAAAACACAGGAAAGTTTGGAGCTGACGTTATGTATAAATTATTGTTATTATTTTACTGGTCCGGCCCACTGCAGATCAAATTTGGCTGAATGTGGAACTGAACTCAAATGAGTTTGACAGCCCTGTTCCACATGTTATTGTGTTAAGTTGTAAATCTACATGTATGGAGGGTAGTTAAGGTTAAGTTAGTTATCACTCTCTTTTTACTGGTTGGACTTTTTGTAAACACACACCAAGTGATCAGCAGAAGATAGTGTGTTGGTGTTGTGTTCATGAAATAACACTATGTTTACGTTCACGTAGGGAGCTAACGTAACCTCACCGTCTATTAAACTACGTCAAGAACGTACATTTGTCTTTATCTGAGACTGAGACAAAGGATTACAGATACTAATAAAGAACATTTACTGAATATAGACACATTAGGAGAAATACAAGTTGGACATAATTACCTTCGTGAATTTCAACGGTGTGTCAAGCCGCCAAAAATTTGAATCCCGTTGGAATGAATCATCGCGAGGTCACGACACGATGACTTCCGTCTACGACAGCGGCCAGCATAAGCTCCGCCTCCTCCTGTTCTTCTTCTTTTGGGTTTATTTGGCGGTTGGTAACCAGTTTAAGAGCATTACCGCCACCTACTGGACTGGTGTGACATGTTCGTTATTGTTAATTTTATTTTTTAATTTTTTTCCAACTTTATTAATCAAAATCTGGTCATACATTGTAAAGAATTCCATAGAAAAAGACTTTCTTTTTCAGACTGAGCATCAACATTAAACTTATACTGAACAATAACTGTAAACAACATTATACATAAAAAAAGAGAGAAAAAAAAAGAAAAGAAAATGAAAATAAAATAAGTAACAAAATAAAGTCAGAGGTCTATACATAATTGTACATAATTTCTCATTTTTTGTTTTTCATTATAACTCCAAATTTAATGTCTTTTTACTCCAGTTTGGGCCATTGAGTGTCCTTCTCGGATGTCCAGTCTTGAAATGCTGTCCAAAATGTCCTGGTGTATGAGCAGTCAAAAAACAAAAGACTAACTAAAGACTCAGTTTGAAATTCACAGAAAACACAGTTATTTTTCTCAATATTAAATCTTTGTCTCATAAAGTCATTACAAGGATAAATATCATTTGGTGTTTTAAAATGAGTTTCTTTTGCTTTCGGGGGTATGGGTAGAGTCAGGTATTTGGTTCTGATCCTGATAATAATTTCTTTAGGATAATCTTTTAATATATTTTTCTGTTTTAATGGTAAGGGGAAAAAATTACATGTGAGTGGACTGATGTGATATCAAGTATGGTCAGAGGGAATATCTGGTGGATATGTAAACTAGTTCTATTCCACAAGCAGAGGTGTCCACAGTATTCCCATCCATTCCTCATGATTATCTCAACTGAATAAAAAGAACACAATCAAAACAGTTTTTGAATAAGCTTATTTTATTATTGTTTAGCTCATTACATGGTGGTTGTTATTACATTTGAATGGTTATTTAGTTGACATTTTAGTATGTCTAATCATTTATTAATTATTTATTATTTATCCATAATTAAATCATTATTGATGAATGGTGGAACACTGAACAGTTTTTGTCTTGTCTGGATGCTCGATCAAATACCTGCCTAAGAGGTTCAATGTATGTTTTGTTGTAATGCCAAAAGCAATCACTATGTCTGCAAAATAAATTGACCCATGAGCATAAATAATGTAACCTTGAACCTTATGGAATTTTTAAATTCATGATCATAATGAACAAAAAAATTTGTTTATTTTTTTTTTTAAAATACAGATGTATGCAAGATTTATCCCAATATATTGACCCACTGTTCTTAGTTTATAGGAATGAGATAACAAACTTAAAAAAAACAACAACAACACTGAAATGTGTCAAAACCAAACAAGCCTTGACTGTTTATGACACTCTGAATGTACTGATACCTGATTAGACCTCTAACTTTCATTTTAGTTACTTATTTTGTTTTAATTTATTTTATTTTATTTTATTTTATTTAGAATAGAATAGAATAGAATAGAATAGAATAGACTTTATTTGCCATTTGCACAGACACAGAGCAGTATAGGTATGTTGGAATTCTTGTGCGTTTTCCTAAGTCACGGAGTTCGAAAAAGATAAAGATATGACAAAAAAGACAGATACAAAACATAAACATAGCTAAAACATATAAAAAACAGTTACTGCACAGACAAGCACAAATACACATTTGTAAAATAGAATATCATTTAAAAAAAAAAAAAGTAATAGTAATAATAATAATAATAATAATAATAATAATAATAAAAATAATAACAATAAGAGTACTGAGAGGTAACAACAAGTTATTGCACATTTGAATTAAAAGTAGTGGGACGTAGAGCAGGTTGTTGCACATTCAGTTAAAGTACTAGGAGGTTACTTTGTTTTATTTTATTTTATTTTTTGATATATATGCTGTTCTACACAAATATTCTGTAAATGCTCAGTCTGGAAAATAGTATTTCTCTTTGGAAATATTTTGAACGTAATGCCAGAATTTGATTTAAACAGTTGGAATAAAAAGTCTATGTACGCACCCACCACCAGCAGATGGCAGCACTTGCAACTCTCAGGATATCCACTGCCTTTTTACACGTAGAAGAAGAATTAGTAGAAGAGGACGAAGAAGAAGAAGACGAAGAAGAAGAAAAACGTAAACATGGCTGGTGACAGTGACGTGAGTGTTTGTGTTTCCTTTGCTAACTAACAGTAACAGGACAGTGTCAGTTTATCAGAGTGTCTCTGTTATCTGTAGTTCTGTAACTGGATCATGGATCATTTTTAACCTGTTTTTTTGTTCCTCCAGCCTGAGTCAGAGGTGTTTGAGATCACCGATTTCACCACCGCATCAGAGTGGGAGCGGTAAGGCCTGGCAGCGTCTGTTTTCTGTCTGTTTTCTGTCTCAGCTGTTCCTTTAGTTGGATGGAACATCACCATCATGTCCTTAAACTTAAATGGGCCTGTGTCTGTGCTCAGGTTAGTTAGTGTGTAGTTGTTGTTCAGAGGTTTCCTGCAGTGGTGCAGCTGTTCTCAGACCTCCATCAGTTTGAAGTCTGACTGTGTCATAGTCATTCCTGGATCAGATAGTGTATATATGCTGTGTCTTCATGTCCTTTCACATGTCAGTTCATAGTAACAGAGCTTAAATGTTTTCTGTTTTCTCCTGCTTGTAAACATACTACTTGTGCCTGCAGAACACAATGTAAAAAAGCAGCCATAACTTTAATCTGTTTGTGTTATTCTCAGTGCAGATCCAAAACCAGATGGATGGGACATAATGAAGAATTAATCATTACAACAGTTTTCTCTCCATGTCTGTTTAAGTTTTGTGTCTAGAACTGAAGAAGTGCTGAATGATTGGAAACTGATTGGAAACTCTTCAGGAAAACCGTCTCCAGAAAAGGTATTTGGGCTTTCACATTGGAGCTTATTAAGATTTAATGGACAATTCCAGCTTAATCCTGCAGGGAAAAAAAACCCAAACAAACAAAATAAGAAACTTTAAAGAAACAGTATAAATGAACTAAATGTATCATAAATGAGATGTGGGTTAAGTATTTGACAATTCACCATTATTGCCATTTTTTAATTGGCACAAAGGCTTATTAATGAGTTATGAAGTTTTCACAACCTAACGTTAAATATTTCTAACAGCTAAAATTTGCTTAGAGGTCTTATTTCTGTCTTTGTGCATAGGAAATCAGTCTCAGTGAATCCAAAGGAACTTTGTGTTGGTAAATGACAGTTGTTCAAATGGACAGGATTTCAGTTCTGTTCAACATGTTGATGCTCATATGAACTATGTTTTCAGCTCAAAAATGTCCAATTTCAACACAATTAATGCTATATTTTCATGTCACAAATGGCCAAGTTCTATTTGAACTGAATTTACCTGAAAAACAAATCTTCTCTTCTTTTAGATTCCCCAGTTTTTCTTCCCAGATTCTCTCCTCCATATCACATGTTTTATTTGTACAGGTTCAATCTTGAGTATGGTGCTGATCCATCCTGCTTCTGTTCCACCAATACATACATGAAGAATGGCACACAGCACTGTTTACATCAACAGTTTTACAATAACAAGCATTTTTATACAGAAATAACAATTCTATATTGTTCTTTCCTCTTTAGTCTGATGCTAAACTATCCAATAAATAATAGTGCTCCCAGTTTTTGCACAGGGATCATTAGTGTAAACGCTGACATGGCTGCAGAGCATCAGGATGATGGGATCCACAACAACCATGTCACATCCGTCCACTGACACATTTAGTGTTTTTGTGTCAGCTGGATTGTTTTAGATCCACAATACCAACATTTATGAAGAAGAGCACAATTAGCAATAGGAAGTCTAGAAGTTTATTCCTAATAAAGTACTGGGACTGACCAGAGCATCATGGGTAATGTCACGTCCGTCCACCAGCAAAAGTTTTCACATACACGTGCTATTCCAAATCCAATATTTATGAAAATAGAGCTTCCACTGTCAAAGAATATCAGTAGTCTGTGCACAAATGGATCAGCATTATTTCAACACAGTTCTATGCATTTCTTACAACTTTTTTTTTTTTTTTTCGACAAAAATGGACACTCATTTGACCCCCTAAGTAAATTTTAGCTGTTAGATGTTTTATAAGGACACCCTTATTGTCATAATCCATTTAACACACATGCCATTCCTCGGCCGTCAGTACTTTTGTCCCCTCCTTTTCCTCAGTTCTGTCGCTCTATAATCTGAATACAGGGTGAATACACCAGTGGGACATGGGAAGAGAGGTCCCAGGACATTAACTTCGCTGACTTCAGGTTCTCCATAACTCACCACTTCCTGCAACAAGAATATGTGGAGGACGAAGGAAAATACAAAACTGAAGAAGGTACTTTGACATCAGTCAGTTTTATTTTAAATAAATGTTTACAGTGCACGCTGCAGTACCTTTTTTACACTGAGGATGGCTGACGGAAACCCAAAATGTTGAGAATGTTGTTTGTTTTCCTTTGTAAATGTTGTACGCCATTTCCTCTTATGTGTATCATATATGATTAGTTTAAAGTGAAGCCAGTTACTGTAATGTTGACAGAGGCTCCGTTCACACAGCAGGTCTTAATGCACAATTCAGATTTTTGGGTGAAATCAGATTTTTTGTGTGTGTGTGTTGGTTCATATTCCACATTAAATGCGACTTCTATCAGTTTTGAGTCTGAACTGAATGTGACCCTGAAGTGACCCACATGCACTAAAGAGGTCCTGAAGTGACCCATGTGCACTAAAGAGGTCCTGAAGTGACCCACATGCACTAAAGAGGTCCTGATGGAATACGGGACCATGCAGACGCACACTGTGTTTACAGAAGGAAATATAGTTTTCCTCCACTCCGACCAACAACTGGGATGCAGAATTGTGACGTTTGTCACATTTTAATGACGTAAAGGCCGGAGAAATGCGACCTGGACGTTCAGACTGAAGTCACATTGTAAAATATCAGATATGTAACGGATTTAGGACCACATACGAAAGTGGTCCAGGTCAGATTTAGGACCACATACGAAAGTGGTCCATGTCAGATTTAGGACCACATACGAAAGTGGTCCAGGTCAGATTTAGGACCACATATGAAAGTGGTCCAGGTCAGATTTAGGACCACATACGAAAGTGGTCAAGGTCAGATTTAGGACCACATATGAAAGTGTTCCGGGTCAGATTTAGGACCGCATATGAAAGTGGTCTGGGTCAGATTAGTGCTGTTCAAACTGTCTTTAACAGATCAGATACAGGTCACATATGAGGAAAAATAAAATCGGATTTGGGCCACATTTGACTGAACAGAACCAAAGACAGTTGAATGCACAAGGATCACTTAACTCCTCCCTCTTACTCTCGTTCTCCAGATGCCTTCCCCTTGGCCATGGAGGACCTGTTGTGCATGAACAATGACTTCCCTCCCCGTGCGCACTGCCTGGTCAGATGGTAAGTTCAACCCCACAGTTAGACGGTAAGCACTGGTTTTCAAGTCGGGCCAGTAGAAAATAATGCAGATAACATAAAAAATGTAATTTTAGTTAGATTGTCAATCAGGTGGCCACATACAGATACCTAGGGGTCCATATCAATAACCTTCTTTGCTGGAAACCACACATAGACAACTTGTACAATAAACTGCAGCAAAGACTGTGTTTTTTAAGACGACTGAGGCTGTATGGGGTCAGCAGGCAGATCATGCAGATTTTTTACAGAGCTATCTTAGAGAGCCTCATCAGATGTGGCATCACAGCCTGGTACAGCAACTGACCAGTCCAACTGCAGAACAGGCTGGACAATAGGCACCAAACAGCAACGAAGATTATAGGGATGAGAGAAGATCCGTCCATAGATCATCTGTAGAACCAGTCGGTCATGAAACAAGCAACAAAAGTCTCTTCAGACTCGACTCATCCATTGTCCTCTGAATACGAACTTCTTCCATCAGGAAGAAGATTTCCTTTGCCAAAGTGCAAAACTAACCACCTCAAATTATCATTTGTCCCGGCGTCCATTAAGCTGCTGGACAATGTTAAAAACTAGTGTCACAGAGCAATGAGCAACAAACACACAGCACTTCAGCACTTTTTTTTTTTCCCTCTGCACTTTAGGCATCTGTATATGTTCTGTGTTGTGATTGTCAAATGCAGTCCACGTCTGTTTTATATGACAGACTGTTACTGTTATAATGTGTCCATGTGATGATGTTTTTTATCTTGTCTTGTGAAGCACTGATATGTAACACTGTGCCCAAGATGAATTTCCCTCAGGGGACAATAAAGTTTATTTTACTTTACTTTATGATTGTGGTAGTGTGTACGGAACAAGACTGAGGTTCATAGTATTTATTCTCCCAAAGTAGTGATTTACTCAAACTTGAAATAAAATTCTAATATTTGGAGATAATTTTTTTTTTCTTTTTTTTTGAGCTCGGGTCTGTACTTGCAATAATTATAACCACAAATACTTGTAACATTTTTGTTTACATGCATTGGATCTACAATAAATAAAATTTTCCCTTTATGAAATAACTAACAAATGATATTGAAGGTTCCCACCAAGGTTATTATCATTAACGAAAACTAACGAAATGACAAAAGCTAGAATTGAAAAAACATTTTTGTTAACTGAAATAAATAAAAACTATAATTAAAAGAAAAAAAGAAAAAAACGATAACTAACTGAAACTGTATTGTGTGCTCACAAAACTAACTAAAATATATACAAATTATGGAAAAAATTTCCTTCATTTTTATCTTTGTCAATGTTGGATTGATTCGAAATCAATTTACTTTGCTCTAGCAATTTTAGCTAGCGGCACCATACGACACTTGTGGTTTCCAGTCGTCTTCTGGTCCCCACTCTACCTGGAAACAGAGACTAAAGTGTGGAGAAAGCAGCAGAGTCCTGTCTGGAATTTATTTGAATACAACGAAGAAGAAGAGAAAAGATACGACAAAACTAAAATTAATACTAAAACTAAGCATTTACAAGAAAATGAAAACTAATAAAAACTAGCAAACTTGCTCTAAAAACGAACCAAGACTCACTGAATTAGAGAAAAAAAGTCTAAACTAAATAAAACTAAACTATAATGAAAAATCCAAAACTATTATAATCTTGGTTCCCACAATATTACAGTTTTGACAGAAGTAGTTGTGATATAATAAGTGGACAGACCAACTATGATGTCACTCATTGGTTTCAGACCTGCTGTTATGAAGCTGTAGTTTGTGATTTGGCCATCGTTGTACTGGCCTTTATTAGCTGAAAGTGACCATACCTGGATAAAACAGGGAAGCCTGTGGTGGTCTGAGGGGTCAGAGGTGAGCTAATGCTAAAAACTAACTTCAACAAGCTGGTTTAACTAAAACTCATGTTAGTGGAACCTATGAAGTGTAACTATGGTCTAAACTAACTGTATTGCTATTGTGTCTGTTCTCCTGTTTCTGTTTCCGTGGTGACAGGTATGGCTTTCGAGAGTTTTTGGTCATCTCGCCTGGAGCCAACTGTGAGGCCATCATCAGCGAATCCAAGTGCAATCTCCTTCTCAGCTCTATTTCCATTTCCCTGGCCAACAGTGGCTGGTGAGTTTCCTTCATTCCTCACAACAGAGAAGGCAGAAAGAACAGAGAATCCAGTACCGTACTTTCTGGACTATAAGCTGCTACTTTTTTTCTCACTCTTTGAACCCTGCGGCTTATCCAACGATGAGGCTCAAGCATAGATTTTTAGGGGTCAACAGCCTCCAGGGGGCGCTCTAGAATCAGAATCAGAATTGCTTACTAACTACATTTGAACACTGTGGAGGTGACATCATTGTAACTGTTTCTCCCCATAATATGACTAGAGTCCATGAAGAAGTCTGTATAGTTTCACAATGTCTGCAGTTGGGATTTTTTTTTTTTTTGCTTTGAAGAACATTGAAATATGCAGACGTATCACTTTTGCATTGGTGATGAGTTAGGTCCCATGGGGTACACCAGAAAGGGTGGGACAACCAAAAAACATCACTTACAGTAACTTAAGGTTATAAATTGGCTTGTCATCACTGCTTGCCGTCATGACGTATTACAGCCTCTGCATCTGCAACATCCACTAGTATTTGCAGTGTCCGCAATTGTAGGTCCACAAGAAACAATGTTTTTTTGAGTGTTTGTACCAGTTTGGAGTTGTTTTTGTGTGTCATGTGGACAGAGGTACTTTGCAAAACACTGGTTGTGTGGATAGAATTAAAAATAGGAGAAAGAAACAAAATGGGAAGAAAATTTGTGTTGGTGTGGACATAAGATACAGGGCCACAATACCAGACTGTCACACGGCCCATTCCTAATGCAGTGAATTTACTCTCTTGAACAAGCTAAGATTTTGTCTGACCTGATTTGCAAAGAATGTTGTGTTTATGATGTAGCATCACGCACAGATAAATATATGGTATACAGTGTTTAAGGCAGGGATGTCAAACATGCGGCCCGGGGGCCAAATGCGGCCCTCCAAAGGTTCCAATCTGGCCCCAGGGATGAATTGACAAAGTGCATAAATTCCACAGTCAAGGCTGTGGAACTCATTTTAGTTGCGGTTCCACATTCAGACCAATATGATCTACAGTCAAATAATAACAGCAAAAGAACTGACAAAAAAGAATGACTGCAGATTTTCTTCTCAGTTTGATGTGAAAAAAAATTGCATATTTTGCAATTATGCAAATTGCAATTATTTTGCAAATTGCAAATTTTACAACTTTTACAACTTCAAATTTTTGTCTTTGTTTTAGTGCAAAAAATAACATTAAATTATGAAAATATGTACATTTACAAACTATCCTCTAGCAATAAAATGTGAATAACCTGAACAAATATGAACAACCTGAAATGTCTAAAGAAAATTAATGATAAGTTGGGGCAAAATATTGTTAAAATTGCACTTATTTTTCTTAAGAAATTTCAGTTTTTTCAGGTTATTCACATCTTTTTTGTTTGGATAGTTTATAAAAGTAAGAATTTTCATAATTTGATAGAGTTTTTTTTTTCCCGAAAACAAATACAGAAATTTGGAGTTGTGATTATTTATAGGTTATTCTGTTATTATTTTACTGGGGTCAGTTTAGTTCAGGGATGTCAAACATGTGTCCCAGGGGCCAAATGCAGCCCTCCAAAGGTTCCAATCCGGCCCCTGGGATGAATTTGCAAAGTGCGAAAATTCCACAGTCAAGGCTGTGGAACTCATTTTAGTTGCGGTTCCACATACAGACCAATATGATCTACAGTCAAATAATAACAGCAGAATAACCTACAAAAAAGAATGACTGCAGATTTTCTTCTTGGTTTGATGTGAAAAAAAAAAATACACTATGCCTGTAAATAATGACAACTTCAAATTTGTGTCTTTGTTTTAGTGCAAAAAATAACATTAAATTATGAAAATATTTACATTAACAAACTATCCTTCAACAATAAAATGTGAATAACCTGAACTAATATGAACAACCTGAAATGTCTGTATTACATTCAGCCCCATTTGAACTCTTTTCTTCCTGTTCCTCAGTGTTTAGTGTCTTTGTAGATCTGATCCATAATGCACATGTAGAAATGGTACATTGAGGCATAATATTGTTAAAATTGCACTTATTTTTCTTAAGAAATTTTAGTTTTTTTCAGGTTATTCACATCTTTTTTTGTTTGGATAGTTTATAAAAGTGAGTATTTTCATAATTTAATGGGTTTTTTTTGCACTAAAACAGACAGAAATTGTCAGTTGTCATTATTTATAGGTTATTCTGTTACTATATTTTACTGGTTTGGTCCACTGCAGATGAAATCAGGCTGAAAGTGGAACCTGAAAGAAAATGAGTTTGAGAACCCTGGTTCAAGGTAGAAGTGTCCGTTTAATTTGAATTTTACACTCAAGTGCAGATTAGGATTCAGCTGGTTCACAGGATTCTGAATCTGAACTGGTGTCCAGTAGGTAAAGCTGATCCAGTCTGTTTCTCCAGATTCCTGCCTCATTCTCTTTATCTCCCGCAGCCAGGTGCCCATGTTTGTGCAGATCCAGCAGAGGTGGAGGAGGATGTTCGCTGGGGAGTGCCAGGGACCAGGGGTACGCACAGACTTTGAGATGGTTCACCTCCGGAAGGTGCCCAGCCAGTACAACCACTTGTCTGGTCTTCTTGACATCTTCAAATCTAAGATGGTAAGTGCAAAAAAAAAAAAAGTTGTTTTGTTTGTTCATACCAAAGCCTGTGTAATTGGTGGGAGGGGTTTAAATATGTGATTGATGGCTATAATTATTGATCACTGTTTAAATTCTGTCAGACCTGCCTTTTCTGCTCTACCCCATGATTAAAAACAAGGTTGGAAAAGGAACGTCAGTTTTCGGTTCGCATGTTTCTGTATATTTAGTCTTTTGATTTGGGCTGAGAACTACAGAAGGAAGCATTATCAAATTCTGGAATTATTTCACCTCCTGCCAAATGACCTGTCAACATTTTGAGCACATTTCAACAATACCGCAATAATAATGATAACTGTGATAATTTTGGTCACAATAACCGTGATATGAAATTTTCATATCGTTACATCCTTACCTGTGACTGTCAATAGAATGTGTGTGTATTCGAGCTGCAGTGTGTGACAGGGAGGTGACCCGGCCCTCAGAGGTGAGAAACAGGTACCAAACGACTTCTAAGCTTCTCTAATAGAGGTGTGTATTGGCCAGAATCTGGTGATACAATACAAATCACAAGTCAAGGATCATGATACGATATATTTACATTTACGCATTTGGCAGACGCTTTTTTCCAAAGCGATTTACAGGGGAAAACCAATCAAATCAATCAATCAAATTTTATTTATATTGTGCCAGATCACAACAGAGGTTATCTCATGACACTTCATATATAGAGTTGGTCCAAACCAGACTCTAAGCCAATTTACAGAAACCCAACAGAATCCTCCAGGAGTAAACACTAGTTACTGGTGACAGTGGAAGGAAAAACTTCCCTTTAACAGCAGAAACCTGGAGCAGAGCCAGACTGACGAGGATGGACGACTGACAGGACCAGTAGGGGTTAAAGAGAGAGAGTAAAGAAAGAGAAAAAGAGAGAGCGATAGAGATAGAGAGGGGGGAAGTAAGGGGGAGACACATGGATGCAGTTGAGGATAAGTGAGTGATGACGATGAAGGAGGAGAGAGGCAGGACCACAGCAGCAGGTCCAGAGATGATCCTGGGAAAATCTGTGATAATCCTGGGAAAAACCTTATTTCATATATTTAAAATGGAATGTCTGAAAGTGCTACATATATCACGATATATCATGATACTGTTAAAAAGGCAATTTTTTATTGGTTTTGTCTCTTTTTTTTTTTTTTTTTTTTTTTTTTTAAATGATTATATCCTGGAAGAATTGAATTACACCAGAAATCTGCACAAATACTAAACACATTTTATTTGATCACAACAGGATCTAATGCTACATCACAAAAATGCGCCTGTGTTCAAACTTAAATTATGTTTTACAGACATTACAGTTTAAGTGTGAACTAATGCTGCTATGTGTGGGTGTAGCCATAATTCTTTAAAATGTTTCTAATTTTATGAATGCTGGTACTTTACATCTTACCCAGGGACAACAGTTGAAAAGTAGCTTTTTTGCTAAAACTGGCACATTTACAGAAATGTTCATTAATGTGTACTCTCCCTGCTAAATAAACAAATAAATAAATAAGATCCTGTTCAAATGTTCACATTCTGTTAGTTCACAACATCACATATAAACAAAAAAGAAAAACAAAAACGAACCTCTGCAACATCTGGATTTTAATAAATACCTAAAAATATCAACACAGCACTTTTTAATATCAATACAGTAGAAATGAAATATTGCAATATATTGCAGAACCGATATTTTCTAACACCCCTATTCTTTAATACATGTGAGGCTTATTTTTTATGTATATCATCGTACTGTTTGGAAAACTGACGATGTCTGGGCTTGTCAATACTCCAAGCTTGAATAATTTGGCCCTTGAACCCCTTTAGTACCATGGTTTGGCACCCGTCTAAATCCACACCAAGGTTATAATAGTTTTGGGCTTTTCATAGTTTAGTTTTATTTAGTTTTAACTTTTTTTCCCCCTCTAATTCAGTTAGCTTTAATTAGTTTTTAGAGCAGGTTTGCTAGTTTTTTTTAGTTTTCATTTTCTTCTAAATCATGGGTCGGCAACCTTTACTATCTAAAGAGCCATTTTAGAACTGAAATAGACAAAAAAAAACAAAACTGTCTGGAGCCAAAACATATCCCTATATATTTTACCTCAGAGGTGACTGTTTAGGATTAGTTAGTATGGAATATGTCAAGGAGAAATCAAAGTTTCTGTGCATTTACAGATCTACAAAGAAATTACTGAACTACACTAAGGAAAACTGACATTTGTCATTGGTTTGTTTGTGTCAAAAAAACTGACTGGTATATGAAGCAAATCGAGTAACTGTGATAAAATAATACATAGTCTACTTTTACTAGTACTAGTAGGCCTGTATTTTTTAATTCAGAATGACTTTATGGTTGCAAAAGTAACAAAATGTGCAAAAAAAAAAAGTTATACATTTCCGTATATTTTTTGACAAAGCCACATGGAGCCACTTGAAAAGGGCCCAA